>NW_019154096.1:63225692-63263192 GCF_002288905.1 Enhydra lutris kenyoni | reverse complement strand
AATTTTATCAGAGTAAATCTGCACACAAGAGGACTCCCAGTTTACCAGCAGCTTTCCAGCAGGACCTCACTTTGTATTTTGAAACCTCTTCACTTAAGTCAAGCTAAAATCAAGTTCTTGTAACAGCTGCGCTATTTACATTGTTCCCTTAGTTGTGCATTGCCCTGGTCTCTGAAAATGAAAGGAAATACACTACAGTAGCAGCTGATGCTTTCAACTTGCCCCCACACTCCATCCCAAACTCATTCTCTCACCCTCTCCTCAGCCCTTTCAAAGCAGGTAAGTGAAGCTGTGCAGGAGTTTCAGACAGAGCTCCACTTGCGTGAGGAGCTGTGCAGTGTGGACAGCTGCAAAGGCAGGATTCAGATGCCGGGCTCAGCACAGCCAACACCAACCAGTTCAGCTCCCTGCACACACCAGCCTGCCTCCAAGCATGCCTGCTTCCCAGAACTGAGCCGGGAAAGACCATCCCAAAGAAGGGATGGGGCATACTTTGTATCCAAACACAACCAAACATCCTATTTTGAATCAGATGAGTGCTTGTGTTCTTAGGAGAGGTACAAGGAGGAAGTCTGGGGTACACTCACTGTTTGATTACTATTAGAGTCCTGGCTCAGAAACAATCTCTTCTGAGCAAACCAGATACCAAGGCACTGTCATCATCGTAATCTATTTTTACAAATATCAATGCTACATCTGTACCAAAGACTTAAAAGAATATTCCAGAGTATATTATTCTATTAGTTGAATGATCTAATTCTTCCAAGTATAATTCCATTCCAGGTTATAGTTTTGGAAACATACAGTTCAGAGCCATTATTGATGAAACTGTTGCTACAGGCACAACAAAAGAAGTCAAAAATCACAATAAAACATATTTTAAAAGAAATATAGACGTGTTTTCAGCTTTTAGAATTAAGATTTCTAAGTCCACACTATTCAGCTTAACAAAATAAATCTGTCAAAAATGCTGACTGTAATAAGGCCTATATTTTTTAAAATTATATTCACTAAATTAAGAAGAGCTTTGTGTAGTTTCTTCACACACAGGTTTTCCGGTCTATTGTTTTTTCCATTAAGATGTGAAAATTCAGATTCTTCACCTAAGCATGAGCCTATGCAAATACACAGAAGCAGATATTCTGTCTTGCAGGAAAATAATGTTGAGTATCACTCATCTCAGGAATAATTTCATATATCAAAACTGCAATTGATGATACTCATTTAGCATATATATCTGCTTCCATAAAAAAAAACAGGAGAAGGTTGGAGGGTAAGGGTTTCCTATATGTTCACCCTTTATGTTATAGATCATTACTACTTTTACTATAAAGAGGACGTCACTAGATCATCTTAAATCAAAAGAGTTGGTGAAAACCACTGTCTACAAGCCTCTCATGTAGCATTCACATCACCAATAGAATGATGACATAGCAATAAAAAAATTCTAGGAAAAAAATCAATGCAATTAATCTAAACTCAAAAATAATTCATGGTACTCTTTATAAGCAATTAGAGAGCTTTCAAATTGCGACATGGGCCATTCTTTTATGCTCTAATATAAAAATAACAAAACTCAACTTCCCTAAGTAAAACATATACCTGTTTTTTCTCTGAAAAAGAATACCAAAACATATTTGTTAAGTGTGGCTTAATTAAACAAAACAAAAACAAGACCAGAATCATTCAGCATCCCTCACTGGTACAAGGATGCAATGATAAACATTGCTGTAAATATTTGCTGGGCCACAAAAAAGTCCGGAGATGCATTATAAAACAGGCCAGCAACTCAGGAAAATGAGAACTCACTTGGGTGCTATTTCCTACAAAAAGAAAAGTGTTTTAATAATGAGGAGAGCTTTGACTATTCTTAAGTATCTGTGTACACAAACTAGTAGAGTATTTATAACAAATGTGTGCTTCCCTAAAAACATGCTATCTTGTGTTGAACTTAAGAATTTTGGGTGAGGGAAAAGAGTCTATTTAAAAAGAATTTTCAGTAAATTGGAATGTCAGAAAAAAACACATTTTTAATCACACTGACTTCTTTGAAAAACCAATACAAATAAAACAAATTTGAGATTAGTCCACATAACACTTGCATGAAGTTTAAAGATATTCCCCCCCTTTTCCCCCTTTTTTGGCCTTTAAAATATGAATTTTATCCGGATGCCAACCAACAATGATCACTGTGATAAGCATGATTAGGGTTTACTTGTTTTTTTAAAAAGATAGTCAGCAGAGAACATTTCTAGCCATATAATCAATACTTTTGCTATGTGTAAATTTTCCTGGAAAAAAAAAAGAACCCAAAGATCTTACTTCAGATTTAGAAACTCAATTTTATAGGAAAAAGCAGAATTAAAAAAAAAAAAGCAAGCTAGGAAATACTCACCTCTTCACGTAATTTTATCAACTGCAACATGAATGCACAAAAAAAAAAAAGATAAAAAGGAAAGAAATGGCAGGAAAGAAAGATCAGTTGTGTGACAGGATACAGAATTAACATTGACAATTTATCTGTTTACATGTTTAGCATTTAAAAATCACAGACAAACACATTAAAAGAACCTAAACATAGACTACATGCAGAGTTTTTTGAACGAATAAAGATCACTTTCTCACACTGTCACATTAAACAAAGAGAATAGTGTGAAATTCTCTTTTAAAGTACATCTAAGACACCATCATGAAATAAAGGGGAACGGCTTCATAGAAGTCTATATTATAAAGAAAGAAAACAAGTTTACTGTTCCTCTCTTCTAAGAATGTACCACTGAAGAGGTTTTGTATATACAAGTTTTCAGGATGTTTCTCTATTTTGAATCTTGACAACTGATTTCGGATTTTACCTGCAAATGAAAATGATTAATAGCTCATGCTTTTGTCCCAATAAATATTAAAAAAAAATTATGTTAATTAATATCATACATGGGCCCACTCTAGTAATAGGATTATATTAGGAGGTAACATTATTTTAAAAAGGCATGCCAGGAGAGATAATATTTAGGACATAGTATCAAAATATTTCACTGTCCTTAGAAATACTGTGTGTATCAGTGTTAATTTCTAGGATTTGTTTTGCTTAAGAGGCTCCTGCAATCACATGGTGGGGTTTTTTTTATTTTTAATTTTTGAAGTTTCTTCATTTTCTAATTTTCTTCATTTTGTAAACCGGGCCATCTCAAAGCCATGAGCTATGAGCTCTCTTAATTTCGTTTGTATTGCGGTCTGTTCTCACTGAATGCAAACCAAAAAAACACTCTTTACTTGTTGGTAAATTCCCTGTTATAATGTTTTAATTCTCCTCTGTAGAACATGTGTTTACTTGCCTTAAATATAACAGATAAAACAAGTTATTTAACTCTTCAGAAACTAGAAAATGGATAGAACCATATATCTGGCTCATTCTGTATGTGCGTGTCTGTGTGTGTGTGACCACACACGCTGGGTTTGTGTCTATGTTTCACAGTATTCTAAGTCAAATCATTGTGTAGTTGAGATGACTGCCATAGTTTCTGCAATGAACAGAAACTGAAACCTATGTTGCTAAAGACTATAAACCACGTTGGAGGTCTGAAATTTGCATCCTCACCAATTTGGGGCTACAACTGATAATTTTTAAACATCCAAATATCTGTAACATCTGTTATAACACTTGACATATACAAGCCAATAAATTAAACTATTGTTTGGGAGAAAACGTGCCATGAATTGCTCACTACAAGTCTCTCTTAAAGTATCATGTTTATTATAGCCTGGCTTTCTCAGTGCTTAATGCTGGTTTTGTCTCCGGTTCAAGGAAGGCAGTATGCGTTCCAGCTTACTGTTATTTTATTTGTTAAATGGAAAGTATTTCAAGTACAAAAGAATGAGAACTCAAAATTGCTGTGGATCTTCTATAGAAAGGGTACAGAATCTATTCCAGAATGTCTCACAATGCGTTTAGTGAAAATGAAACTTTTAATATCACCCTTTCAAAATACACAGGAAGTCGAAATTATTTTAATTAATATCCTCTCAGCAACCACCCAGTGCCTGTGAGTTTCATCTCGTTTCATGTGAAAGGTTACCGTTCTTCCCAAGAAGTAAAATTTTAAACTAGAACACCTGGCTTATCACACACAGGAATCTTTCTCTTCACTATCCGAACATCACGGGAGAAAAAGGCAAACATTAATTCTCAGAAAGAGGTGATCTGGGAAATTGATCGCACAGCTATCTTTTCTTTCTGGGGGTACCATTCTTCAGTTGACTATGATACTTAAAGGGCCAAAGTTTAAAACTACTCCTCAGCAATGGAGACCATTTGGGGCATGCCACCCTGCCATAATCAATGAGTGTTTAAAAATGCTACCCATTTGTTTTTTCAATAGGTTCCAAACAAAAAACGTTCTATCTCGTTTGTGCCGCATGGCTGCATTCAAACCCTACTCGGGATTTGTAGCTAAGCTAGGTAATGGGAGGGGTTTTAATCTTCACACACCCCCACCCCGTTAGGCTGAGAGTTTTCATTCAAGTAAACAAAAGATGGTCTATTTTTGAAAATTAACAATGCTTAGACTAGACGGAAAGTCGTGATTTCATATTTTATTGAGTTACTAGCTCCATCGCAGGCGACTTGAAAATGTGCCACGCCACCATGTTGAGTTATGATAATCAACATCTCTTTTGAAACAAAGATTTTTTTTTTCCCCCAATGCAGAATTTGATACAAGAGGTAATCTGTTCCTTTGTGGGCTGAAAAAATCTGGTTTACGCTGGTTTGAACCAGTGGAATCTCTTGTGGTTAAGCCTTCTGCTGTGGCTAGAATCAAAACTGCGCTGCGGCACCCGTGAGGGTTCCTGCGCGCGCGCCTGTGTGTGTGTGTGTGTGTGTGTGTGTGTGCGCTGCGGCACGTGACCCCCAGAACCACCGATTTTTTTTTTAAAGCTGATAACGCCACTGCCGTCTCTGTCCGCATACAGATAACGAATAAATGCTGAACTCTATTAAACGCCCTTTACACATTATCGTGGGTCGAACACACAATTTTCTGAACTTAGGATGACAGTCTATTTATTTTGCTATAAACCCTCAGCACGTAACGAACAGATTTGTGCCTGGTAATGATCTGCTCTGCCAGGGCTATATGAAATGATACCGACCTTCTTTAGATCTTGGGGAATTAAATTGACCGACTTCACCCCCTGGTCTGTAGCTGAAGTTTGACACACTTTATGCACAGCAAGCTCAAATCGGAACTTAAGAGAACGTCGCGTTAAAAAAATTAAGCAATCATATCTGCTAAATATTGCTTTACCACAAAAATTTCGGCACGTTTAGGAATATCCTACTCCTTAGACATGTATTTGAACCTTCTACTTAGGATTTGCTAAAATTTCATTTACTCACATTTATTCACCAATCAATATAATTTTGCATATGGAAACTGAGAGACCATGAGGGTTCAAAAGTAGAGTCTGGAACATTTTATGTGCCTCATCATCATACTTCACTATGAAGGGGATTAGGGGACTTACCCCTACACGGTTTTCTTTCTTTTTTTTTTTTTTTGTTTCCTGAGAATGGTTTTCATGACACTAAATCAAGGCAACAAATATTAAAGTTTCCACTCTAAGTACAGAACTACTACATTTCAAAAACTCAGCTCTCCTAAAGAATTAAAATCTTGCCATATGTAATGGAAAACTTGGTACTTTAAAATAACAGGATGATAAGGCCTAAGAAAATAGTCCTTGGAAAGCTGATGACCCAACAATACTCGAATGTGCAAAGTAGGTAATTTTGTCCTTTCTTTGTAAATGAGGGATGAGCCATATTTGAGTGTGTGAAATGGATATGAATCAGAAGTGAATTTATACAAAGTGATTAATTTGGAATTAACTGAAATTGTGTACTGTATGAGGGACATTAAAGATGTACTTGAAAAATTCTTAATTGCTGAAATCTTAACATTTCTAATCATGTCAGAAATGTTTATGTAAATGTAAATTAATATACTTTACAGTTAATTGGCAGATTATGTGTCTAACAGGTTTTAGATGCCTAAAAAAATGCATTATAAATGGCCAGATTGAGAAATAGTATCTATGGCATTCACATTTGTCTGAATCTCTACAAAGAAGCCACTATAGGGAGAATGTGTATGTTGCATCAAAAATAACGAGTCAGTAGTTATTTTACCTATTTTCAACCACTGCTGTAATTCTTTATTTTTTTTCTTTTTCTGATCTATAATTTTAAAAAATTGAGATACATCCCAATTTCAATGAATTATACATTTTTATTTCATTTTATCTCTAAGTTTTATCTGTATATTAAAAGCTTATCTTAAATATTACATGGCTACAAAGTTCTGAAAGTCAATTTATCAACAATTAACTTGAAGATAAACTTAGTTGTGGGTAGGAAACATTTTCTTATATAAATTACAGGTAATCCTACCCAGAAAAAGAACCCTATCTTCTCAGCCCCTGAGCTATAAAAATTAATATAAAGAGCTAACTTAAAATCTTTCCTTCCTTTAAAGAGAGAGCTTCTGTTTTGATTTCATAGTCTGAATGAATACTGATGCAGAATAGAGTTATTCTCAAGTGACCATTCCTGACTAAGGGATGTGTTTTAGTTTGAGGGATTTAAATTCCTGTATTATGATAAAAAGCCCCAAAATAAAATTTAATCATTTCATTATGGAATAGAAATTTTGTTATAGTTGGCAACAAAATAGCCAAGAAGTTAAACGTAGTCTCTTTGAACTTTCAAACCTAATTCAAATTTTGGACTGAAAAGTTCACATAACTAATAATCTAATAGTTACACTGTCTCATGACTATAATTTATCATATTCTATTTATTGAAGTGACAGCTCCTTACAACTAAACTTCAGGTTCTCCAAGCACATTCAGAATTTGTAAGTTTGATTTATACAAGTCCAGAGGAAATCTCAGTGTAATCACTTTAAAGTGACAGGAATATAATTTGAAAAATTCAGAAAATACGAACTCTATTTCTGCAGAATATTTTTCTTTAGGCATAAAAAAAGTCATACTTATATGTACACGAAGCAAATGTTTTAGGCACATAAAATGTCCATTAAGAGAAGTGAACATGCTTAAAAAAAAAAAGCAGGATCCCTGTCAGAGTACTACAACATCTATTAGAATAAAGGAGTCTGAGTTAGACAGGAACACCCCTTCCTTTCTGTTTCCTCTATATTAAGCAATAGTTTCAAATGAAGGAAAGATCTATAGCTTTCTAGAGAATTGACATGGGAACTACGCATTCACTTTTTTTGCAAAAAAGAGAATGCTCTTTTAAAAAAAGAGCTTTTTTTTTGCAGTAAAGGTATGAAATAAAATTATGATTCATTCAGGAGATATGAACAATCTAAATCTCACTTAAAATAGGAAACAATATTTTTTTCTCTCATCCTCATGTTATTTAATCTATTATGAGTAAAACCCTTCATCCCACCACCCTTTTATGTTTGATGTGCTCCTTAATTTTTTTCTCTTAGCCGTTCTCACATTTCAATCAGGGAAGCTGAAATCCCAGGTCAAATCTTAACATGTTTACATGTCTAAACTCCAACTGATAACATCCAAATAGTGGATGAGGTGAGATCTTTCCCAAAACAAATACAGTCAGCTCAGTGATTCTACTCCCCCCTCCTTTTTTTGGGTGGATGAATGGAGGCCTTAATCACATAAGCAACATTCCATTTACAATATTAACATTAGAGTAGATAGTAATATAGTTCCAGCATATGTAGAGGTGTAATATAATCTATTTGAAAAGGTAAATATAATTATGCAAGTTTTATAATGTGTATTAATATGTTTTACTATCTTATTAAAATTTTGCTTTGCTCAATGAATGATTTATGTTCATTTTTATTTAGGCAGAGTAGACACCTTTACAATACTTGCCAAAGGAATATTAATAAACACATTCAGGTCTCGCTTCTGAAGTTCCCATCATTTATTTTCTCTAAAAGTGTCAAAGAGAGTAAGTCACTAGGGTTGTTTGAGACGCTTTAAAAGTCATCTCTACGCTGAGGTTCTCAAAACATTTTTTTTTAAGTTATATACATTATCTACAAGAATTCATGAAGTCTGCAGTATTAATTCAGATAAAGAAGTGGGACATTAATTAGACTCATGACACTGCTGTGTGATCCAATGAGAACTGACAGCCAAGTTGTAAGGCCATTTTAAGAAGAAATTGTATCTTATTTTTTGCCTCTGCAGATCTTAAACTGGAGAAAGACTTTTCCTATTATTATTATTATTATTTGACAGAGGCAGGACCTCTATCTGAGTATCTAAGTTCCACACTGGTGCTCACAATTTGCATTTTGGTGAATGTATTTTAAGAAGCTCCACAATAGGAGACTGAGCTGCCCTGTTGAATTTTGAAAGCTTACTTTCATTTGTTTTGCTGCAAGTGTTGATTTAATTATACTGCATTATTATCAAAGCTGCATTATGTACTTTTTTATTCCTTTTACATGTGTTTGAGGTGAAGACCTTGGCTTTGTCTGCAAACAGTGTGTTTCAAGTTATTCCTTAAGTACTAAATAATAAAGAAAAGAGAAGAAAAGATTTTTTTAAAAGATAGCAGACAGTGATCACAAGGTAAAGGGTTAAATGTAAGATCTCCAAGAAACATTTTGAAGTTGATTAAGACTCCAGCTTTGCATTAAACAGTATCGCTTCCACATGAGTTGCTGCTAATACTGTTAAGGAGCAGCTTGAGAGCCCAGTGTGCCAGTGACCTCCTTCACCCTCCAGCCACCCACCGGGCCTTCCTGATTAGCATTCTACCTGGTTCTCTGAGGAATTCCCATCATCCCCTAGGAGCTCATTCCGTACTTCGTCACTGTAGGCAATCCGTGACCTTTTCTATAAAACAAAACAAAAAGGGAGAGAGCGAGATGAACGTTAGAAAGTAAAGGCTTCGGAGCATTACTGGTATCAAGGCTGATCATCTCAAACCTCGAGAGCCCCCTAATGGAAACCTATTTGCTAAGATCTGCAATCCAAAGTTGTGTAAAGTTCTTGAACTTGAGAAGTTTAATGTAAATTAGAAGTTTTTCACATGCCAGTAATGAAAGAAAAATTCTATATTGTGTAAGTACTCCATTAATATTCACAAGTGGATCAGAAATGGGATGTTATTATACATAGTCATTCAAATAAGACTACTACACTGAAGGAAATACAGCGATATAAGCCGACTATCGGCAAAACTCACCAGACTGTAATTAAAACAAGTGTATATGGGGGTCTTTAAAACTGTGGCAGGAAGTGAACCTTATAATATAGGTCTTTTAAATAAATCTCTAATTCAAGGATACTATTATAACTCCAACTGTACACTGGAATGCCTCGACAATAGTTCATCTGTATTTCCTGAATTGTTGTGATGTTACTAGCCAGAAAGAGATAGAGCTTAAAAGTCCATCCCATTTCCAAACAATAACTTAAATGACCCCGAGCCCTCCTCAAATAATGGCCCAAGGAAAAGTAATATGTGTGTGTGTCTGTGTGTGTGTGTGTGTGTGAACAAATTAAATTTCCCAATCCCAATAAGTAGAGGCAAGTGGGCTGAGTCAACCGTTCTCAGTCTTGGTAAATAAAGACAAGTAGGCTATGAGTCAACATTTCACTCAATGAAATTTTGTTTTATAAGAAATCGACCTTGACCTGTAAAGTCAGAGGGACAGGTGTCTATACCCAATTTATGAATTATCTAAATGTACACACATCTGGAAAAGCAAAAAGGCTCTGAAAGTTAGTTGGGAAGCTGGAGGGCCATTCTCGGATCCTCCGTCAGCATCACACTTTCAGATCCAAATGCAGATTTACAGGTTACTTTGCTAACTTTTCTGCTTCTGAACTAAGCAAAAAAGAATCAATTTTAAAAAGGCAGCTTGGAAATAGTAATCTTTTCTCATTTGCAGGCTACAGTTTAGGCTTTAAAATTTCATACTTATTCAACTATGATCCGAAAAATTATTACAGTTTAAAAAGGACTATTCATAATCCTTGAGCAGAAGTCAACAAGATTTTTAATCAGATTTTTATACCAGTAAGTTATACTGCTTTGCAACATACAGATCATGATATGTTAAATGTGAAATCATATTAGAATTTAAAAGGACCTTTAACAAGAAAACCCAATAGATTTTGAATCATGTTAAAGTTGCAGCCTTTCTCAATTGGGGTTCCTTATCTGAACCACAAAACGGAAAATTATTTTAATGACCATTTTCTTAATCTATCAAGGATGGTACATAAGATAGAGTTTAGTTCATTACATCGAATAGAAGCCCAAGGGCACTAGGGCTCAACTCTCTGGCAGAACCTAGTTGAAAAGGCTGACTGGAGTGTAAATAGAAATAAACGAAACTAGACATCCCTTTATTTTTTTTTTAATTTTTTTTCAAAAAAACAAATCATTCTCACAGAATTTCTAAAGACCACTTTGGTTTAAATGAAACCATAACCTGTACTCATTCTACCACACAAAATTTCCTCCCCATTTTACTACCCTCTGAATACACTCAGGAAAAAGATGCAAAAACTGCAGGATGTTTCAGTAGAAACATGATGGCATCCCTTCTCTTCCCTGAGTCTCTACCCTAAGCCCCCTTCTCTGTTGCAAGTTTATCTCCTGTACCTTAGCAAAGGCAGTAAGTCTGTAAATAGATAAATAAAACCAACAATGTTGCAGAAGACAAAGTTGCAAAGTTAAGTCATTAGCCTCAGGTCATTAATGACATCTGTATCAGATGTCTTAACAAATCAGGAGTGAACCAACTCATTCAGTTGTGAACATGCCAGACTTCTTACCACCACAGACAGCGCGTATTAAGCCTGCTTCTCGTATTGTATTTGCTGAAGCTACTATTAATTATTCCTATAGACCTCATACAGAATTACTATACTGCGAGGTCAGTATACCTCACGGCCTTACACCACTATTTAGATCAAGCCAAACCTTTCTTTTAGCCATTTGGAGATCCCCACTACAGCAGTTTCAAACTAGCTAAGCCAAAGTATTTTACAGCATTAAAGGAAATGAGAACCTTTAAACAGGCTGTGGTATCAGAGCTGCCTTTTTAATTATTCATTTCATCACTATGGGGGACTAAAACATTCCACAGTATGCAAGAATATCATACGGAGATTGTTTTTGTTTTTCCCCCCTTCACCAAAATATCAACAAATTGGCATAGATTGTTCAATTACATTATATTCTTATTTTGATTTACTAAACTTCAAAAGAAGAAGAAAATTACAAACACGTATCCCTAAATATCTAATCTTGTTTTGGTGAGAATCCATTGCTTTTGAAAACCAGCAATTAAGAGTGTACATGCTTAGCAACAGAAGAGAACTAAGGATTTATCCACAGTCGAAGGGTGCTCCCTATAAAATGCCAATCTTTACTATTGGGATGGTAAAAACTGGTCACTTGGATAGCTTTCTGGATGTAATTAAGCAAATGATATGTTGAGTTTATAAAATGTTCTCTGATTAAACTTGTCTTAAAGAATAAAAAAAAAACCACTCATTTCAAATATCAGAGATAGTTCCTCTTGAAAATGACACAACTGATGCAGAAAATTGAACTCTTTACACTGGAGTATCATTTTACAATTTAAAAAAAATCGAGACTGTTTTATTAAGAGTTATATTTAAATGCCTGACATTGGTATTTTCTCCTAATTTTTTTGTAGTTTGAAATTTTAAGTAAGCTGATTGTAATCAGCTATTATTTAGCCTGCAGGATCATCACTAAACTGACTGAAGACCAAAAAAGGCAAATTCCTTCCAATGACAAACTGCTTATTTTATTGATAATTTCCCTCTAAAACATCAATAAATAATTTTACCTTTTGTGGAATTTTTAGTAGCCTCACTCTCCATTACTAAGTGCTCTGTATACTTTAATTCAGATGACTCAAAGTTAATGAAGCTGAAACATCGACTGTATTTTGATAAACTAACTAAAATATTTTTACTTTATTATCAACTGTATAAAATCTGTACTTTAGCCAAATGCAAGCATGAGAATTTGAGCTGGAAATGTCACACACTCAGCTACAGTTTGAAGGAACCCAATTCATAATGCATTTTATAAATAGTTAATGACTTCTATACATAAGCTAACCAGGCAAATCAAGAAATTGTCAACATTTTTAGTCTTAGTTGTCAGTTACCACTGTCTACTGGTGCTTTCTATGTGGCTTCTGGAGAAGACAGAAGCTCTATGCAGTTTGTAATCTATTGCAATTTCAGGTCTGTACCATAAGGGTGGAGAGCTTCAACTGACAATATTTGACACACACACACACACACACACACAAACACACACACACACACAGTTAAATACAAGAGCATTTCTCACTTTTAGTTGTGTGTTTGTGTAAAGCTCATTCCCTCTAACTTATACTAAACTTAGGTGGACTAGACACAGTTGGGCAGAAAAATCTGTAGACCATATACGAACTATAGAAAGAGTATGGCAAATTAACAAGTGACTGTTATCCCTAAAAAGTTAGACAAAGTTTCGATGGCTGTTTTAAACTGATGACAAAAGTGAGTCCTTCGTTGAGAAAGTGAGGATTTCAGATTCCAAGCAGTTTTCACTATTATACGGATACTGATTGGCTCATTTTGCACACCGATTGGCTGATTTTCTTAAAGTCAAGTTCAAACAGATACACTTGCCCAGTTCTGTCTGGAAATTTGGCTTGAAACAATCTGTCTACTTGACCCAAGCCTTAATATTTCCCAACTGAACAGAATATGTTTCTGGAGAGGCACTGCTAGACTACAAACAAAATGAATTAACTTAGCTGAAACTAATTAAGAACCGTGATCTGTGGTGCAGCCTTCTATACCATTCTACATGTGAAACAGGGTACACATAGCCAGAATGAGGATTCTACAACCCACCACTCACATAAGCGTAACAATGCAGTTGGTTTATTACTAAAGCATATATGAGAATTTAATTTCCACAGCGTGCACATGGCAAAGCAATTGCTTAAATTGCCTCACCTGGGAATTTAATACAATGTTATCATCAGACCAGCCACATTGTAAATAGATTTATAATGCTTTCCATGTGTTGCACTCTGTTGCATATGAATTAAGTAATGATCTGGTATTACAATAAAATCAGCTAGTTCCCACACCTGGCAGACAGGATATTTCACTAAATTAATACCCATACAGCTACATCACAAGGCAGGGGAGAGGAAACCATCTCTAAGGCATTTGACTTGAGCTTTACATGGGAGGCAAACACTCCATGGCTGTGTAGAATGTCACTATGTTGAATGGGCTGCTCAAGACAATCTGTTTCTAACATCTGTATCACAGAATTAAGACTTTCTCATTTCCATTCAATTTTGGCCTAATTTTCTTCATTCAGTACTTTAATTACTAATCAGCAATCCACAACATTCACAAACACTAAGAAAGCCCTTTATTCTAATCTATGTGCTGCAGACAGCCAAATAATTGATACAAAGTGCAACATGGTTTTGGTAAGTAATGAAAGAACTGCTTGTCCTACTTCCTAATCAAATTGGTCTATAGAAGAAATGGTTAGTAGATTTCTCCATAGGTCTAAAACAAATTACCCAGTCTGGCCAGACTTTTCCATTGCTTCTACCATGTCTTTCAATCTCCATATATTTAATAATGCCCAAAGTTACCAGGTGATTAGAAATTGTTATGTTTTTATAGCCAAAGAATTTAACTGCTCCTGTTACAGTTAACACTTAGGGATATCTTACAGAATACCATGAAATTATATTTATTAGCTAGTCATATAATTGCTGGCATTCATTTCTTACTGAATTCTAGCTGGTTTGAATTAAATAATATCATACTTCTATAGTGCCCAGATGGCATTTTCTAAAATGCATCTATCTTTGGCACAAAGCATTCCATTTTTAAACTCACTTCTATTTCCCCATGACCAATTTCAGCCTTTCAAACACACTCCACCCCTGACCCAGGACTTAAAAAAGCTCATCAATCCAGGACAGGAAACTTACATTTTGGAGGAAAAAAATAAAAAGGAAGTTATGAAATTTTGTTCATCACTGTGTTCTCTGTACCACATTAATTTCTGTACCACAATAATTAAAAAAAAAAAAAAGAAAATTAAGATTAAAACACACCATGCTACATGATTTAGGTAAAGGCAAAGTATAGTGTTAGGTAAATGTTAAATCCTTGGAATGTAGTTAGGATGAAAAAAGTGCAGGGCACTGAGCAAGAGGAACAGAGATAACATTTCAGTATGTGATCTTGGTCAAATTAAGTTTTCTGAGTATCACTTTCTTCAATATCTAAAATAGCAACAATATTTATTTCTTGGGGCTGCTGTATGAATTTATATATTATAAACAAATGGAAACCTATCATACATAATACTTTGGATGTGATAACCTTGCAAAAGACATTCAGCTAAATATTAGTTGGTAATATTGGAAAGGATGCAATAAAATGTGTACACATATATGGCTGAGAGTAAAATTAGTGTATCTTCCCTAGAAAATGATGTACCAATATATACCAAAAGCAATCTTAAAAAGTTCAGATTATGATCCCAGGGTCCTGGGATCGAGCCCCGCATCGGGCTCTCTGCTCAGTTGGAAGCCTGCTTCCTCCTCTCTCTGCCTGCCTCTCTGCCTATTTGTGATCTCTGTCTGTCAAATAGATAAATAAAATCTTAAAAAAAAAAAAAAGTTCATATTATTTAACTCAGTAAAGTCTACTACATTGTTTTGCCCAATTTCTTATTCTGCGATGCTACCATTTTTGGATGACTTTCAGTAGGAAAAACTTTACTGCATTTCTTTAATGTTATCAGAGAAAGTAGGTTCCAGTCTGTTTCTTCTAAGTAATCATTCCACTAAACAAGGCTTGCTCCTGCTCAAGGGACTGTTTAGAGTTAAAGGTCAAGCTCATTCCTCGGAAAGTGCACATGCCACATGTCACCAATATTGTAACATTCATAAAGGGAAAGCACACTTTCTATCTATCATAAACTCATGGCCAATGGGCCATATGCAAGCCACCAGAGAGAAAATACTAGGACGCCCTGCTGCTAGGCTACCAACAGTTGGAAAAGCAGGTCAACATGAGAACACTGAAAAGAATCCATTGTTCTTAGTATGTAATACCAGGAAAAGATATTTAAATTTTTTTGAAAGAAAATAATGTCTTTCTATCATAATCACTTTCATTTATTCTGCTTATACTTTCAAAACATTTTACATGTTTGAAGTAGATATTTATGTTTTGGCTGCAAACAATGAGCTAGATTATACCACACTTCTATTTTTAAAATTTTATCTATACTATCACATGTGACTATTTATATGCCTATAATGAGGTTATACACACACACACACACACACACACACACACATAGAGGCTCATGCAAACCCATATGCAATCCATATGGAATAAGAAGTCTATTTGAGCTTCACAATGCTAGAATAGACCTTTATTTATACTAGGAACTCTGACCCCATTGCTGCTACATCATTTAACAATTTGCAAAACAGAGAGCCCAGAAATCATGTAACTGTACTTCTTCATTTCCTCCTCCAGCAATTCTAAACTTCAGCCTAAAATTTAAGTTTAGCATTGGTGTTTCAAAATACAGTGTGAGTTAGTATCGTGGCCTCACTTGCTTGCATGTACTTGTAGTTTATGACTTTCACATTGCTTTTGAACACAGTGCGGCTGTGTCTTAAATCGTGTTAGCTTGTCAATCAATAATTAAGTTACTTCATTCAGAAAATCAGCTCATAATAGAATGCCCAGATGTTGTTGTCAACATCTGGAACAGTGTTAAGTTTTCAGTCAACGAAATCTAATTCTTTGAAATCTTTCTGAATATAAAATAACTCTATAGATTATACTTGAAGTAATCAAAATGTCAAAATGTTTATTGTTTTGTTTGACAATAATAACATATACATACCCTATGTACTCCCACTGGAAAAATGATACTCTGATAGATGAATGCTATATAACAGATGCTTTATTTGTATTTTTAAAGGAACCACTGAAATACAGTACATGAATTACATAATTAAGTTGTATGTAGGTATCCTCATGTAATCTGCCTAGCATCAGGAAGGAAAAGCGTGGAAAATCTGTCCATAGCCATAATTTCATGTATTCTAGATATCCAAGAGCAAATGATCTCAATGATTCTGTAACTGACACCGAGCTATTTCAAAAAGAACAGAACCGACATAAGGCAACGTCTAGACCAGCCTTTCATATTTAGAGATGAAGAGTTCTAAGCCAGATGAGTGATCTCCCCAACGCCATACACTTGGGAAAGACTAGGCAGAAGAAGGATGGAATCTGTTTCCCAACATCAGTGCTCTATTTACTTAAACACGCCACCTTTCATTCTACCAAACCACCATGGCAGGCTGGGGCCATCCTACTGCTCCGTCCCCAAGGCAGGCTTGGCTACACCATTCACCTGATTCTAGGAATTTATCACCAACTATAAATTTGATTAGTCTACAGATTTTGTTTCTTGTCACTCTCTTCCAAAATAAACAAACAAAAAACAAGCCTTTACTTATACATTGTTGTCAACATCTGGAATCTTGACAATAATAAAATTGGAAGTTCAAGGGTGATGAATGCTTAAGGCAGAACGTTTTATATCATAGAATAAAACATCTGATCTGAGGGTGAGTCACAACCACACTTATGGGTGTAACTTAGATATGTTTCAAGATTAATCTTCAAAGGCTCTGCCATAAAGCACCAATAATCTACCCACATGGCGGGAGAGAAGCAGCACTGGTTATTAAGATGGGTTAAGAACTGCCTTCTTGCAGTTCTTCCATCCTCCATGGGATCTGGTGACTCCCTATATACTTACTCTATAGTTTCAGATTGGAACCAGCCATCTCATGGGCAAACAATGTTTACAGTATTTTTCCCCCTAATACTTGCTTTTGAACGCACATTGTGACAGATTCTTTATTGTAGTATGTGCTGTGTTATAGTGAGGTTATGGTTCTCATAGTTCAGAGATGCCTTTTAATACTTTATGAATATAGCCAATAAAACTGTGATGCTTAGGCAGTAAAACTAAGTTCTTTGAGCCCGAATGCTCTATGGAAACATTCTGAAGATTACTTCCCCATCCGGGTGACCCCAAACTATAACATTTAATAACTATGAATATTCATACCTGGTTCACAAATATGTTCTTCCTATAAGACTCTCTACCTTCGGCTGAAGAGAATAAAATCCTGCCTACTCAGGGGCTTTGCTTCATCAGTTAAATGTTGTTTCTTTTATATCATCAGTGTATCACTTTCTACTGGTTCTCTCCTTGAAGGACATAAACATTCTCAACTATACCAGCTTCATATACTTCAAAATGTTACTTCAGCCCATGCTATACTGCCCAGCCAATCCCCAACCCCTCTTTATCCTTCTTTTCCTGGCCAAGGTTCTTGAATGGGTATCCCAGGAACATTAACCTCACTTACTCATGCCCCCGCCACTTCTCAACTTAAAACAAACTTGATGCTTTCCTGTCATGCCACAGGACTCCTTAGGATCACCAGTATCTCCCTAGCTAACAAAATCATTGGCCATGTTTTCTAAGTAAACTTTTGGAAGTTTTAGAATAGCTAAACATTTACTAAAAAGTTACAAAGATAGTAGAGTCCCCATGTAACCCACACTTAGGTTCCCCTATTAACACTTTACATTAGTATGGTACATTTGTCACAGTTAATGAATCAACAGTCCATTATTACACATTATTATTAACTAAAGTACATACTTTTTCCAGGTTTGCTTAATACTTAATGCTCTTTTTTGTTGTTCCAGATGCCATCCAGGATTCCATGTTATATTTACTAGTCATCTGTTCTTAGGCTCCTCTTGGCTGTGACAATTTCTCAGACTTCCTTATTTTTGATGATTTTGAAAGTTTTGAAGAAGACTGGTCAGGTGTTTTTGTAGAATGTCCTTCAACTGGGATCTGTCTGATGTTCTTCTACTGACTAGACTGCAGTAATATGTTTTTTGGAGGAAGACCAAAGAAGTAAAATGCCATTTTCATCAGATCATGTCCAGGGTACATACTATCAACATGACCTATCACTATTGATGTTGACCTTGGTACGTAGCTTGAAGTAGTGTTCGTCATGTTTCTCCACTGAAAAGCTACTCTTTTCCCCCTTCTGTATTGTACTTACTATGTGCAGCCCACATTTAAGAAGTGGCTAGTTATGCTCTATCTCTTCCAGGGAGGAGTATCTTCATAAGTCATTTGGCATTCTTCTACTCAAAAGAAGTCTACTCAATCATTATCCAATCATTTATTGGTATCAGTATGGACTCAAGGATATTTATTTTACACTTTGACTTATAGTCTAATACTATATCATTAATTTTGTTGCTCAGATTGTACCAACTTTGGCTCCAATGGCCACCTTTCAGTCCTCTTCTCATTTGACCTCTTGATAGCATTTGACATCATTGCCCACTTTCTCCTTAGCAGTTACTGTACCATCCTCCTTAGGAATTCCTCCCATCCTCTGGTCTCTCCTTCTCAGTCTCCTTCATTGTAACTTCTCTCTCAGTCTGACTGGGTCTTCATCCTAGACCTCTTCTCACTCATTTGAATGATCTTATTTTTACTCACTGTTCTAACTACCAACTAGAAGTTGGCAAAGACATGTTTTTTTGCATATTATTCTTACAAATCTAATTCCTACTGGGTGCCTTAGAAAAGCTGAAGGCATCTCAAACTTAACACAGACATAGTGGGGCATTTTCTTTCTCTATTTATACGGCTCTTCCTTCTGTTTTCCCTAGTTGGATGTATTGTTTTACCATGCACAGTCTCCCCAGATAAAAATCTAAAAATTATTTCCAAATCTAATACATCACCAAGAACTATGGATTTTTTCTTTTTTCAGAATATCTACAACTGGGCCTCTTAGCCATATTTCCAGGATGTCTGTTACCTTATGAACTAGTCCCAATTCTTTTCCTATAACTGTTGTTACCACATATTTCATCCCTCTTTTTATATATGAATTATATTTGAGAGATACCTGTATAGTAAGCCTGACATGTTTTAAGGCAGAGGTTAGCCAAAAGGTATAAATTCTCAGTTCATCTTAGGAAGTAAAGGAGACCCCTTCAAACCAATCTCAGAATATCAAAGCCCCAAAGGAATCACTGGGTAAAGATACAACTTATTTCAGAATAGGAAAATAGAAATAGTTAAAATAGAAAGCAAATACATTTGACAAAAGCCGATACAGGTATACCCTGTTTTTGGAAGATACACATTATGCCCTCCACTTAAGGGCCTACATCAGTACCTGTTTTTGCTAATGGGAAATCTGAAGAGGATTTTTGCTTTTACAAAAAAAGGTGAAAAGTGAAAATAACATTCCACATTTGTTTTTCAGTGAGCTATTGGGGAGGGAGCTCCCACCCTGAGTGGTGAAAGGGGCCCCACTCAGCTCCTTCCGCAGGAACAGCACACAGCATCTCAGCATCAGGCTGCCAGAGTTCTGAACTGGGGCTGTGAGCATCTGTGCTTTATCTCCATTTATTTTGTGTATCCATTAGCGAGCTCTTCCCTAAGGTATCAGAAAAGCTTAAGACAGGTTGTTCTTTGGGTCTGGGGATGTTTAAAAAAAAAAAAATCTTTCCATATAACAATGATCATTGTTTCTTTGCTTTATGGCATTTCGGCTTACGGATGGTTTCATAGGAACACTCCGCTTTCTGATAGTGGGGGAAACCTGGGTACTACGGGAAAATGCTAAGCAACAGACCTCTCTCCAACTTTATAAGTCAATACCACATTTCCCTTTAATTTCAAATAGAGGCATGTCTCATATGAGCTATTTTTTTTGTTCTCCTAAGTCAGATATTCCCTTTTTTTTTTTATTATGTAGATGCTAAAAGACCACCATTTCAAACGAGATGATGTGCATGCATATTTCTTCTTTGTTTGTCTGATTTGTGTAGCTCAGGAATATGGATTACTTCTGTTATCTGCACGAAGAAGCTCTGCTACAAGCCTGGCATTCAGTTTGCTTTTATCTCTGAGACCCCAAATTGTACCGTTAGGCAACAGAGGGCACTTATCTAGATTGAACTGTCATACAAATAGATTTTTGTCAGCCATTCAATTTGTATTGGGGAACACGCCAACAAAAACAAAACCTGGCGATTTAAAACAACAAACCTATCCTCTCCTGACAGGAACAAATTGCTGTATTTCAAATGAGTAAGAATTACTATAGATCGCACATCCTGCGTGTGGGTGCTATGGAAAGAAAAATATTCTCGAAATGAGTTCTGTCTAGTTTTTCTGGCAGTGGTCTAACATAAAGCAAACACGCAGTCTACATAATACTAATAGGCACACAAGGAAAAAAAATCACTAACAGACAGGAGTTACATGTTATCAGAGGACAATGAGGCTTTCTGATAAAATTCCGGGTCAAAATTCAGTGGCTACATGAAGAAGGCAACATTGTGCTGCATTTTTAATTTGTTCTCTGAACTCTGGTCCTTCCAGGAATACAGGTGGTACCTCTGCCCACAAAATGCTCAATTGGAGTAGTAAGACCATCACTCCCCCTGAGCCTAACTTGATTCTGGCTCTGTGTCTTCCACAGCCACTGAAAACTTTAGAGAAATGACTTCACCATAGTTACACCCCTTCCATACCTCAGGCCATTTTGAAAAATATTCAGTGTTCATCTATTCAAAGTTGGTTTTAACCTCAGACAGTAAAGATATTGCTAAATTAATCAGTAAAAACACAGTAATAAAATTTTTACGACTTGAAAATAATTTCAATCTGTCCATCAGTATGTTTAACTCTCTCCTATTATTTTTGTCTGATTTGAATCTCATTCTCTTTTTTATAGGCTCCATCTTCATTCTGGACTTACGCAGCTACTCCTTCAGTGACATCCCAACTTAGACTTGAACATGAAAATTCAGCCCTGTGAATCCACATCAAGCTGAAATAGTAAATATACAAACTTAAAGGTCAAACACCATGTAATTTTGCTGAATAGAGAGATCTAATTAGTATGAGTATTCAAACACAAATATTTACATTTAAAAATGAGTTTTCTTTAACAAAAATTATGTCACAAGAAATTCGTACAC
The DNA here is from genome assembly GCF_002288905.1 of Enhydra lutris kenyoni. Lineage (NCBI taxonomy): Eukaryota > Metazoa > Chordata > Mammalia > Carnivora > Mustelidae > Enhydra > Enhydra lutris. Next base: position 63,241,949 of record NW_019154096.1, on the reverse strand, counting down.
AAAAATTCTGTAATATGTCACCTGAAGAAGCTGTAACATTATAATTTGTGGCAACAGGTACTGGGTGTCAGATCTTCAGATTTTATTAAGGGACTATCTGAAAAAATAATATACTCCAGACACAAGGCATGAAAAGGACCTCATGAATGGTAGTTAAAATAGATAACAAGACAAAAACACAGTGAAATATAATAGTTCAAGTTGCCTCTACATTTCAGTAAATAATAGAGCTATCTGAGAAAAAACATTTTTACCTTGAAGAAAGGTATAAAATTACATTATTTAAAAAACATCAACAGATGCATGATGAACGCAACTTATTTTCAAATGGTTCAGAAAACAGGCATATATGTAGAGAGTAAAACATCAGTAGAGAAAGCATGCACAGATGACAAAGCAAATGGAACAAAATGCTAACAAGTAAATCTAGTCAAAGAATCTATGTATGGCATGCCTGGGTGGCTTAGTCGTTGAAGCGTCTGCCTTCGGTTCAGGTCATGATCCCAGGGTTCTGGGACCGAGTCCTGCATCGGGCTCCTGGCTCAGCAGGGAGTCTGCTTCTCCCTCTACCCTTCCCCCCTGCTTGTGATCACTGTCACTCTCTGTATCCTACTCAAATAAATAAAATCTTAAAAAAGAAAGAATGTATGTATGTATGTTCTTTGTACTATTCTTCAAACTTTTCTGAAAGTTTGGGATTATTTCCAAATAAAAAGTTTAAAATGATTAAAAAGTGTGAAAAGATTAGTGGGGGAAGAAGGTAGAGGCTTTTGATAAGCTATTTTTCTACAATTAGTTAATGTCTGAGAAACAAATCCTTGATTAGATAATCATTATTGTTAATCAAAAATATGAGACCTTTCCTCAAAATGGTCAAAATCAGAAAATGAAACTGTTAATTTTTACCATTTATGATGGGGTTTCCCATTTTTTTCAGTAAAAATACATAACTTTATTTGCTAGGGTTTTTTTGGTTGTTGTTGTTAAGATTTTATTTATTTATTTATTTTTGACAGAGAGAACAGAAGAGACTGTGAGAGAAAGCACAAGAAGGGGGAGCAGCAGAGGGAGAGGGAGAAGCAGGCTCCCCACTGAGTAGCGAGCCCAATGAGGGGCTCAACCTCAGGACCCCGGGATCATGACCTGAGCGGAAGACAGACACTTAACCAACTGAGCCACCCAGGCATCCCTTATTTGCTAGTTTCAAATTAGCAACATAGTTTTCTTTTTGTAGTTCAGTTATTAGAATGGACTCAGTCTAAATCATCCATGGTTGGGGCACCTGGGTGGTTCAGTCAGTTTGGCAGTTAAGCATCTGCCTTTGGCTCAGGTCATGATCTGGGGGTTCTGGGATTGAGCCCCCATATCTGGCTCCCTTCTCAGTGGGGAGTCTGCTTATCCTTCTCCCTCTTTCCTTCCATCCCCAGTTCATGCGCCCTCTCTCTCTCTTTCTGAAATGAATAAATAAAATCTTAAAAAAAAAAATCATCCATGGTCAGTGAAGTTCAAAGTTATCAGGTTAATAATAACAGAATATTATCCACCATTTAAAATGGTTTGGCAATAAAGTCCAATTGTTTTTTTCCTTCATTTCATTTCAAATTAGAAGTTCTGAGGACACTAATTCTAAATTAGATTGCTTAATAGATAGTAAGAAATGATTTATCATTATTATTTAACAAAAACACCTAGAGGATCCTAATACAAATCTCACTGGAGTACTTGTACTAACTACAGATCTTCTACCATGCTCTTAGGTCATTCTCTAATGTTCTTGAAGAGAACACACATTCTCAGGTAGTTAGACATGTGCCTGCTAGACTTTGACTTGATTTGGCAACCAAGGTATTGCTGATCTAATTTTGAGTGTGATGGCCCTGGACAGGGACTGAGTGCAATTCTATTCTCTGAAAAGAACACAGCCAATTTTGGTGCTCTATAAATATGCAATCATAATAGAATCTTAGGGCTAGAAGGGACCCTGAGAGGTCCTCCAGTCGGCCTTGTTCCCTTACATCATCCTACACTGAACGTATCTTATAAAAACCTATGGAAGGAGGTGCCTCAATTTTCACAAATGAGGTTTACCAACAGTCACTGGCTATTGGCAGGAACTATTTCCCTACATTAAGCTCAAATGTATGGCATTATAGTTACACATACAGTACAGACCAATAACACCTCCTGACCACACTTGGCAGAGTAGTTCTTCACACATTTGAAGACACTTAAAAACTCCACAACTTTCCATCACGGAAAATGATCCCAGGACCTTTCCCTATCTGTCTAATTTTCCAAATGTTAATCATCTGAAGGGCCCACGCCATAATTTTCTCTGTTATTTTTAGGAATGGTAGCCCCCAACTGCACTCGGAGGTGGACATTAGTAGACTCTTCCAAAATCTAAATGAACCAATGTGTACCCAACCTTATTCATGATATGTAAAGCTGTGGAGATCCTTTTTTTTTTTCCTCTTTTATTCCTTATTTCTGCTCTGAATATTTAATATTCTTTACACACATTAATTTTTATCTGAGTTTTGGGGCTAGTTTCTATTACTCTTATTTTCTGGTCCTTTGAAGAAACAATATGTTAAATCAGAGAGACCTCCAATTTGGGCATCTATCTGATAAACCTGGATTCAAACTGCAGCTTTGTCCTTTTCTAGTTGTGATTACTAAGCAAGTTTTTGAATCCCTGTGTACCTCAGGTCTAATTAAGATAAAGTTTATGAAATAGCTAGTACAGTGTTGAACGTGTACTAGAAATTAAAGAAAAATCACTGCTTTGATAATAATAATTATTATTGAGAATGCCAGCAAGTCGCTTTCTCCAGTGTATCAAACTCTGGGTTTGTTGCCTCAGCTCTTTAATATGACCTCACAAACCTATGGCCCAATATGGCCCTGTCAGTTCTGCTCCCAGTCATCACCCGAACTCCTGATATAAAGACCTGATTGCCATTCCAATCCAGTTCCTTCTGGCTCTAGAGACTCAATTTTGCCTCTTATTTTTGGCTTTTTTTTCTTTTGACTCTTTTTTACTTATATCTGAATTTAAGTTCCTCTGCTTTGAGCCTTAATGTTTTCTGAGCATTTAGGTTCCAATTCACTCTTCTGCTCTGTCTCTAGAAGAGAAAATACCTGTCTCTGTTATCCCAAGCTCTAAAAGGAATTCAGGCAGTAATACAAGATAGAAGCTTCAAAGATAATGTGCTTCATTATCAGCACATTATTTAACAGTACGAGTTGAACTAACTATGATTTAAGTCCCAGTTTTGCTATTTATTATTTGTGTGGCTGAAGAGAGGGTGTTTAACATTTCCAAGTCTCTGTCTCTACATCTGCATAAGAAAAATAAATATACTTTGTTACAATAATTACATGGGACTTGCAATAAAAACACTGCTGCAGGGGCACCTGGGTGGCTCAGTGGGTTAAAGCCTCTGCCTTCGGCTCAGGTCATGATCCCAGAGTCCTGGGATCGAGCCCCGCATCGGACTCTCTGCTCGGCAGGGAGCCTGCTTCCTCCTCTCTCTCTCTGCCTGCCTCTCTGCCTACTTGTAATCTCTGTCTGTCAAATAAAATAAATAAAATCTTAAAAAAAAAAAAAAAAAAAAAAAACACTGCTGCAGAAGTTAACAGGTTCCCTCTAAATCACCATTTTCCCTCTCTTTCCCCTCTAGGGTGGGGTGGGTAGGTGAGAAACAAGACCAAATATATTCTGAATGCTATGCTTGGCAAAACTAGAAACCAGATATTATTCATGGATCCCAAAATATGTGGGGAGCTGTCAAAAGCAGATGAGATCATGCAGAGCTACTTGGTAGAGGGTGAGAAAACACATGAAGGTTAAGAGGTCTCAGCGATAGCTGAGCTCAACAGGCACCAGCCAAAATATACCTCTTCAAGGTGGGAGACTCATTCTGAAGCATAAAATCCGTGTGCTTTGTTTGAAACAATGGATGTGGGGACAGGTGTTAAGTGGCCACTGGCAGACTTTCCTAGACATAGTTTATCCAAAGAAGCAGAAGAGACATGGTAAATAAAGAATAACACAGGACTTTGGTTCCTTATAGAATATAGAAGGTTACAAGAGACCATTGCCTTCACCTTAACAAACAATGCAAGCTGGAGAAGCGACAAAATCATCATTTTTAAAACCTGAAAGAGAGCTGATGGCACAAAGACACCCAAGTGAAACATCCCAGAAAATCCATGAGCATTACATAATAAAGAAGAGGCCCAGGGCACCTGGGTGGCTCAGTGGGTTAAAGCCTCTGCCTTCGGCTCAGGTCATGATCCCAGAGTCCTGGGATCGAGCCCCACATCGGGCTCTCTGCTCAGCGGGGAGCCTGCTTCCCTTCCTCTCTCTCTGCCTCTCTCTCTGCCTACTTGTGATCTCTCTCTCTCTCTCTGTCAAATAAATAAAAAAAAACACAATCTTAAAGAAGAGGCCCATGGCTATTCTCATTCCTGGAGGAGTAGAATAAGCTTCCGCAGATATAGGTAAAAAGAAACCGGCCAAACTTCTAACAAACCTTTAGGGTCTGCATCAGCGCTGGCATAATACATTAGGATTTGAACAAACCTGAGCCACAGAGTGAGGTATAAGGTTTACTAACAACTAAGGTTCACTAACATACTTGACTATTGTAGGCTAGGGATGGGGCAAGATGGCTGATAGAAACCTATCTGAGGCATTCCACCATTTCAGCCACCAAAGGTTGGAGTGAGAGAGGGGAACAGGAGAGCTGAGAGAAAATGCTTTGAGGGATTCTGGGTCTTCAAAGAGTGTAATCTCACTAATTTCCTAAGGCTCAGCTTTGGTGGAGCAGAGAGAAATCTCCAAAGGTATAGAAAGCCAAGATCAGGACTGGAGAGTAAAGACAACTCCCCAGAGACTCAAAAAGTTAGCAATGGGGATGTAAAGCAGAGAAAGAGATCCCACAAATCAAAAGGATGGTGGCTTGGCTGAAAAGCAGAATGAAATCTCTGGAAACTCACCAGAGCTCAAAGCTCAGGCCCTGCTGAAAGGAAAACCTAACTACAGCCTCAAAATGTGAACTAAACTGAAGCTACAAAAAAAGGAGCCCACACACAGCCCAATTATAGGTCAGACTGACTCAGCCACTCCCCCATAGAAGCCTGAAAGAAAAGGGAGTGTTTGTGTTTGTTTTGTGTGTTCTATTTTTTGATAAAATCTTCCTTACTTTGCTCTCTATTCCTCTTTTATGTAAAATATCCAGCACACAATCAAAAATTACAAGACACATGAAAAAGCAAGAAAATGTGACCCATGGTCACACACTCAGAGATGATCCTTGTGTTTGAATTATCACACAGGGACTTTAAAATAACTATAATAAAAATACTAAGGGATACGGTAGAAAAGATGGACAACACACATTGCAGAAATGGGGAATTTCAGTAGAGAAAGAGAGACTATAAAATAAACCAAATATAGAGAAATGATATCACAGAAAATGTGGTATCAAAATGTAAATAAAATGAGATTAAAATCACTTAAGAGCATACTGGAAACAGCAAAGAAAAGGACCCATAAACCTAAAAGGAGATCAATGAAAAGTATCCAAACCAAAACACAAAGACACAAAAAAAGTGAAAAAAGCAAAGCAAGGCATACAAGAACTGTGGAATGATATTAAATGACCTAACATATTTGTAACTGGGAGTCAAAAAAGGAAAATAGAGAGAATGGGGAAGAAGAAATATTTAAATAAATAATGACTGAAAACTTTATAAAACTGATGAAAGAGATCGCCCCATAGGTCCAGCAAGCTCAATGAATCACCGTCAAGTTCACACCTGCTGCAAAGAAACCACACCTAGGTACAACATAATTAAACTGTCTGCTGAAGCACAAAGATACATAGCAAATCTTAAAAGCAGCCAGAGGATAAGGGAACATTCATCACAGATAGAGAGCAAAAATGGCATAAATTATAGAAGACTTCTCACCAGTACCAATGGAGGCCAGAGGATAATAAAATTGTATCTTTAAAGTGTAGAAAGGTAGGAAAATAAACCTGTCAAACCAAGAGTCAATGTCCAGTGAAAATATTATTTAAAGCTGATGGTGAAATAAAGGCCTTTCTCCCTCCAGATAGATAAAAGCAGAAAGAATTCATCACCAGCAGAACTGTTCAACTGGATATGCTAAAATGAATTCTTTGACTGAAGAGATAAGACACCAAATGGAAGTTGTGAATTGCATGAAGGAAGAAAAGAGCTCCAACAAGTAAATATCTGAGTGGATATAAAAGACTTTTTCTAAGTATATGTCATAAGGCTCATGGCATATATAGAAGCAAAATGTAAAACAAAAAGGGCATAAAGGGTGGGAAGGATTTCTACTATGGAAGGTCTTAACATTGTCCATGAAGTAAAATGAGATTGTTTGAAAGCAGAGTGTAGTAACTTAAAGATATGTACTGTACTCTCTTATGGGAACCACTAAAAAATACCACAGAGGTATTCTTAAAAATTTAATGTAGGAGATAGAATGTAATATTAGAAACTGTGATTTATTCTAAAGAAGGCAAGAAGTAAGGAGCAAAAGAACAAAGAATAAGCACAGTATATATATACAGTCACATATGTAAAATATATGTCATATACATGTCAAGTATACCTCAATAAAGCTGTTTTTCCAAAACAGGAAAAAACAAAGTGAGCACTAATACTATTATTACTTACATTTTACTGAAAATACTAGCAAACATAATTAGACAGTTAGAATTAAAGCAAAAACCACCACTACTTAGAAATGATGTAATTATACGTCTCAGAAACTCAAGAGACACAACTGAAATTGCAAACTACAAGTGAATATAACAAGAGAGCAAGCTGAAATATTAAAATACAGAAAACAATTTATATATACAAATGACAACCAGTTAGAAGATGTAATGGAAGAAAGGCTCCCATTTAAGGTAAAAACATAAAAGATAAAACAACCAGGAATAATTTTACCTTAATTGACTTATAATCCTGAGGTGAAAAGGCCTTTCTAACTATGATTCTAAAAACAGAACCATAAAAGATAGATGATTTGGGGGTGCCTGGGTGGCTCAGTGGGTTAGGGCCTCTACCTTCGGCTCAGGTCATGGTCCTAGGGTCCTGGGATCGGCGGGGAGCTTGCCCCCCCCCCCCCCCACCCACCGCCTGCCTCTCTGCCTACTTGTATCTCTGTCAGATAGATAAATAAAATCTTAAAAAAAAAAAAAGATAGATGATTTTGACCATATAAAAGTTAAGTATTTTTGAATGGCAAAATATAGAACAGGGATAGAATAAATTTAGTGTTCAATTTAACAAAGTTTAAAGACAAACTACAAACTGAAAAAAAAAAAAGCAAATTATATTTTGAACAAGGGTTAAGCTTCACGACATAGCAGTCAACACCTTGTAGACATTGTGGGTTTGGTTCCAGACCACCACAATAAAGCCAACATTGCAATATAAAGTGATTCAAATTAATTTTTTGGTTTTCCAGTGTATATAAAAGTTATGTTTATATTGTACTGTAGTCTAGTAAGTGGGCAGTAGCATTGTGTCTAGAAAAAAATGTACATACCTTAATTTAAAAATATTGCTAAAAAACGCTAACCATCGTCTGCGCTTTCAACAAGTCATAATCATTGATCATAGATCATCATAAAAAATAATAATAGTGAAAGGGTTGAAATATTCAGTTAGTATTGAGAATTACCAAAATGTGACATAGAGCCAAAAAGCGAGCAAATTCTGTTAGAAAAATGGCGTCAACAGAGTTGCTCAACAGAGTTGCCACAAACTTTCAATTTGTAAAAAACACAGTTATCTGTGAAGCACCATCAAATGAGGCATGGTTGTACAAAGGATTCTTAGACATTAATATGAAAAAGAGCAATAATCACCAGTCCCCTAACCCCCAAAAAACTCACAAAGGATAAAAACAGTTCCTGAAAGGGGCACCTGGGTGGCTCAGTCATTAAGTGGCTGCCTTCACCTCCGGTCATGATCCCAGGATCCTGGGATCGAGCCCGGGATCGAGCCCGCTTCAGGCTGCCTGCTTGGCAGGAAGCCTGCTTCTCCTACTCCCACTCCCCCTGCTTATGTCCCTCTCTCGCTGTGTCTCCCTATGTCAAATAAATAAATAAAATCTTTTAAAATAAAAAACAGTTCCTAAAAACATTCCATCCCACTCATGAGAAAAGTTTAATGAAAACTACATTAAGCTACCCCTTTATTCCTATCCATTTGACCAATATCCAGAAGTCTGATACTTCATGTTGTAAGTGAAAATTCATTTTGTGAGTAACTGTCCTCTCGTGCATGGCCATGGCAAGTGTCAACTGGGATATGCCCCATTGAGGACGAGTGTGGAAGGGTTATCAATATTACAAACGCACACACTCTTAGAAGAAGTTCTATTTTTTTCTTTGCATGAAAAATGACAAAAGTTCAATGTCATTCAGTGCAGCACTACATGCAATATCAAAAACCATTTACCAACAGGATTGGTTGAATAAATCTGGAACATTCATACAATGGAACACTCTTCAGGTATATACATATAAAAAAAAGAATGCGTGACTTTTACATACTGCTTTCCAAGATCAATTGAACAGTGAAGAAAGCAAGGTTCAGAATAGTACGTACAGCTTATGTTGTCTTTTGTATGGCATGCCATCTTGTTATTTAAAGGGGGAAGGGAGAAGAATGTACATTTTGTATTTGCTTGTATATACATAAAGAAAAGCTGAAAAGATATACAAAGAATTAATAACAGCAGTTACCGAGGTTAGGGATTTGGGGAAGAGTGGAGTGGGGAACTGAGATGGGCAAGAGAAGTGGGAGGGAGAATTTTTCCTGTATAAATGATGATCATCTTTAATCAGTACCATAATCTCCAGTATCTACTGGGGAAAAGTTTTCCAATAATGCAACAAAAACCTTCAGGTTATATTTTTAGGACTTTTTGGCAATTGTTAATGAATACTTTGAAGGATAGTTTAAATAATGGGGACATTTTAGGCATGAGATTAAGAAAAATAAAAAAAATTAAAAAAATCTTTAAAAAGGAGAACTGGACCGTGGAGAAGTTTCCCAAGGGAAAAAAGCAGGAATCCCCATGTCTGACTCAATTGAGTCAAGTGGCTTGGGTGGATTGCTGAACAGTGTGCCACAGGGTGCAATCGCACTTTGGCCCCTGTACCAAGGGATAAGTAATCCAGAAAATGTTACCATTCATAATCTCTGCAGATCCAGCACATCAGATTCTTGTGAATGGGTAAAATAAGAAATGGTAACTAAAAACCCAATCCATAACAATATAAATGCACTATTTCACATGGATCACAAGAAATAAGACTTTCAAAACCAATCAATTAAGTGATAAAAGATGATGTCTACCGAACAGGCCAGAAGATATTAAACACTATATTATATATATAATATTATATTATATAAACAATATTATATTATTATAACATAATTATATCATTATATATTAAACATTAATATAAGGACTGTCCTCTTCAAGTCTCCCTCCAAGCAACGATTCTGTTAGTGGAAGAAAACTTGGAAAATTTATTTAAAGAAAGCATTTGATCAATATCAAAAATTTTAATTTTAGGTTTCACTAATTACAATATTAGCACCTTATCAAATGGGAATCCTCTCCCTTCTCAGGAAAAGCAACAAGCAATGCAAAAATTTGTTTGCTTTCTTTTAGGGATAAGAGAAAGCCAAGGCAATTTAAATTAAAAGCATACTTCAAACTTCCATAAAAACTCTGTTTTGTTTGTTCCTAAAGAACCAAGTTGTAAAAACATGAAAATTAGTTGCTTGCAGAATACCAACACTAGAAATAGAATAATAGGAAAGAAATCAAATTAGTTGTGTTAAAAGAAACAAAAGAAGTAGGTTTAACTCTAAGCTACCAATAAAAAAGTACATAGACTTAAATTAGAGTTTATACTTTCTTGAAAAGGTCAAGATCTCCCTATTCCTGAGCAAATTGTAGACACGTGGTTCCAGGGACTAGAGCCAATGTTAATAAAACAAGATCATGCTATTGATCACAAGCAGGAGTTGGGAAGAAAATGAAGACAGTAATATACAAGTTAAGTCTCACTTTAAGAAAAATACACAATCTGATGATAATAGGTCAGCAGTCATGTTCACAGAAATTTAACACATGTAAAAATCATATGCAGGCATCCTTCTAAAACCCCACATTTATCACATTGATTAACCATTCAGTTCCATTTGATTTATGGAACATCTCTCTCTCTTTTTTTTTTTTTGGTAACTATAACTGAGTTGAAGGCCACAGATATAACTGCAGATACTAATCCCTAATTTATCCACGACAGGTAAAAAAGAATTATACTAGATTGAAAAAAAAAAAAAGAGTAAGGATTCTAGTATATTTTGCTACTTAACTACAACGATGGCTAATCACATTATGTTTATTTGTAAAATAGCAAAGAGGATATAGAATTGTAGAAGTTGGAAGACCTAAGATCATAGAAACTGAAGTAAATATCTACTTTAAAGGTTCCCACATACAACTATGCTCAACACTACTGTAAACTCATGCAATATCTCTTTAAGAAAGCTCTATTTTCCTTAAGACATTATTTTGGAAAACAAGATGCTACTAGTCCCCAACCAAAAAAAAAAAAAAAAAAATTCTTACTATTCAATTTACAAGTAAATTTTTGGTGTAAAAGTTCTAGATTTCTGGGGAAAAGATAAATAGCTACCCCCCCCCCAAAATTTTTGTTTTCAAATAGTAATTAAATCATGGAGTTTTTGAAAAATGTGACTATTAATACTCTTTAAAAAGTATGTTAAAATATTGATCAGGAATGAAAAGAATTTTAGAAGCAATATTTATAACTTCTTTCATTTTCTCTCTCTTTTTTTGTAAATGACTTTTAAAAACCATAATCTAGAATTTGCTTTAAGAGAGAATAGAAAGATGGAAAATTCTTAAAATAGCTTAACATAGAAGACCAGAAATATTTGAATTAATTATAAACTAGAATATGTCATGATGACATAAAATAAGGACTGCTACTAGTTTTTTTTTAGAAAAAAAAAATTTTGATTAATAAAGCCACAAAGTTTTACTGAGAATCTCATGCTCAAAAAAGATAGCGAATCTGAATAAAACTATAGGCATGGAATTCTGCACCATTCACCAATTTGTCCATTCATTGCTGCATTTGTTTAGCATTTTTTAACAGCACTACATGCCAGGTATTATATTATTAATAAAGCAGATTCCTGGTGTGAACTCCTCAGTGAGGCAGGCATTAAGACAAATAACAGTAATAAGTATAAACTTGGACTATAAAATTGAGGTTTGTATTAGTACAGTAGAAGAAAGGAAGGAACTAGCCAGTTTGATCAGGTCAAGAATGGTTTTACAAAGGTGGTGTGTGACCTGGGGTTTACATGATGAGTAGTTTATCAAATGGAAAAGAAGAAAGGATAACCATTGCAAAACAAAGAAATAGAATATGTACCATAATTAAAGCCTAAAACATGACGCACGACACCACAGAGTGGGGTACTTTGACATGTCTGGACAAAGAGTGAAAGGGGAAGAACTGTCAGAAAAAACAGAGGAAGGGATCATCCTAAGAGGCCTTGACAATGTTAATCAAGAATTCAAAGCTGAACAGCTCACAGGCTTTTCCTCTAAGATCAGAAAAAAGGCAAGGGTGTCTACTCTCACCACTTTCATTCAACATAGAACTGGAAGTCCTAGTCAGAGTAGTTAGGTTAAGAAAAAGAAATAAAAGCAATCCAAACTGCAAAGGAAGAAGTAAAATTGTCTCTGTGTACAGACAACATGATGTTATAAATAGAAAATTCTAAAAGCTCCATGTAAAAAAACCTTCTGGAACAATTAAATAAATTTAGTAAAGGTGCAGGATATAAAACCAACATACAGGAATCAGTTGTGTTTCTATCCACTAATAAACTACCTAAACAGGAAGTTAGGAAAAGAACTCCATTTATAATAGCACCCAAAATAATAAAATAAATAAATAAATAAGTAAAATAATAAAATCCTGCAAAATCCTGAAAATTACAAAACATTGATGAAAGAAATTAAAGAAGACACAAATGGAGAGGCATCCCATGTTCATAGATTGAAAACAAATAGTGTTTTTTTCTTTTGAGAGAGTGAGAGAGAGGACACCTGCACACATGTTGAGTCGGGGAGCAGGGAGGGACAGAGGGAGAAGGAAAGAGAGAATCTTAAGTAGATTCCAAACACAGCACAGAGACCGAATGGAGTTCAGTCTCAACGACACTGAGATTATGACCTGAGCTAAAATCAAGAGCTGAACAATTAACTGAGCCACCCAAGCACCCCAAGAATTAATATAGTTTATTTTGTTTGATCTGCTATATTGTTATTTTTAAAAATTTTTAATGTATTTTTTTTGTATTTTTTTGTATTTTGGGGTTTTTTTTTTTTTTATTTTTTATGTATGTTAGTACATCCTTAGTTTTTGATGTAGTGTTCCATGATTCATTGTTTGCATATAACACCCAGTGCTCCATGCAATATGTGCCCTCCTTAATACCCATCACTGGGCTAACCCATCCCCACACCCCCAACCCCGCTAAAACCCTCAGTTTGTTTCCCAGGGTCCATAGTCTCTCATGATTCATCTCCCCCTCTGATCTGACCCCTTCATTTTTCCCTTTCTTCTCCTAATGTCCTCCATGCTATTCCTTATGTTCCACAAATAAGTGAAACAATATGATAGTTGTCTTTCTCTGCTTGACTTATTTCACTTAGCATAATCTCCTCCAGTTCTACCCATGTTGATGCAAATGGTGGGTATTCATCCTTTCTGATGGCTGAGTAATATTCCATTGTGTATATGGACCACATCTTCTTTATCCACTGATCTGGTGAAGGGCATCTCAGCTCCTTCCACAGTTTGGCTATTGTGGACATTGCTGCTATAAACACTGGGGTACATGTGGCCCTTCTTTTCACTACATCTGTACCTTTGGGGTAAATACCCAGTAGTGCAATTGTTGGGTCATAGGGAAGCTCTATTTTTCATTTTTTGAGGAACCTCCACACTGTTTTCCAAAGTAGCTGCACCAACTTGCATTCCCACCAACTGTAAGAGGGTTCTCCTTTCTCTACAACCTCTCCAACATTTGTTGTTTCTTGCCTTAAATTAATATATTTTAAATGTCTCTACTACCCTAAGTCATCTACAGATCTAATGCAATTCCTATTAAAATCCTAATGATGGCTTTCACATGGAGGTGGGAAAGACTGGCCTATAGGAATGATTACCAAACTCCACAAAGGAGACCTGGGCCTTGGGCTCCCAGAGAAAAAGAAGAAGGTGATCAAAGAACCAGAGACTCAATACTCAGTTTTAAACAGTGACAATTATTTCACTGAGGTCTGTCCCACAAGAGCCACATCCCCCTCAAAGAGTGTGGTCCTAGGGCAGGTATCTGAAATGCGTCTAGTGAAGAAAAAGAAGGGCCACAGCACCCTCTGTGAGCAGTACTTAGAACCTGATACCACGGTATGTGCTAGACAGAGAGAGAAGTTGCCCAGCCTCAGGAAGCAGCTTCTTGGTTCATTTTGAGTTCCAAGGTGGGGAGGAGAAACAGAAGATGAGGTCCTTATGGCCTCTGACAATGTGCCCTGGCTTGAGAGTAAAGACCTTCCTGGACCCCAGACAGGGAGAGAGGGTGATCAGAGTTGGCAAGAAGGAGAAAAAGGCCCAGGAGGCTGCAGCCTTCTCAGCCAGGGACCCTTGGTTCTGTGAGTCTGGGGACGCTCTGTAGGGTGCTTGGTGGGGAACGATGGTGAGGAGCAGGCGGCCTCAGGGCAGAAATGGAAGCAGGGGAGCCCCACGGAATACACTGTGAAAATGAAGAAGAAAAAGGTGTCACCAGAGGGGAAACAACTCCCTAGGGTACCTTGAGCTCTCTAAGTCAGTAGAGAGGAAAAGAAGTAAGAAGCCAGTCAAAGTTGAGGCTCCAGAATCCTTCCCAATAGGACACAACTCCAAGTCCCTGGCAAAGAAGAAAACGAAGTCCAAGGAAAAGGCAGAGTAGCCAGGCACTGAAAAGCTGGCTCTGAAGAGGAATAAAAAGAAAAGGAAAGAGCAGAGGCAGCAGGAGAACCAGGAGAAGAGGAGCCTGACACAGACGTAGAGATGGTGCTGGAAAAGAAAGGCCACACACATGGGTGCACAGAGACCAGGCGATGTGAAAGGCCTTGCAAGGAGAGACTGAGTGTGAGGCAGGCATGACAGAAGTTTTGGAAGGAAGGAAGGGAACAGGAACACAGTTTGGCCAGTGAGATACACCTGGGTTTGAAAATGAGCAACAGAAACTGACATTTCCCAAACTTATGAGTAGTTTTAAAAATGGGGCCCCGTCATTAACCTGATTGGAAGGCCCAACATGGCTCTCTACAAGGCAGTGGGCGGCCAGCACCCTGCCGCGGAATCTGCAGCTGGACTATGACCAGGCCACGAGCTGGCAGTATGACGGGGACACTGGCCTTGTCTTTTTCTCCACAACCTCACACAAAATCTTTTTTATCAACAGGAGTGCTTTCAAGTCAATCAAGTTTGAAGATTAAACTCTACTGTCTTATCCTTCAAAACAGCCAAAATTGCTTTTATTATTCAGTTATAAAGATGGAAGCCATCTGACACTTGTCTCAAATCAATCCCCTGCAGTGATTAAGGAAAACCATGCCCATGTGCTTGGACGTACCGGGGTCAGGGAAGCTCATGTGTCAGAAGCCAGAGAACATGTGAGTGGCTAATACCTACTATTTGCTGTGTTAAGCATTCCATCCCTGTTTGAAGATATCAGCATACATAAATAACTAAATTTGTTGAGCACCTAGTATATGCTAGGTACGTACTAATGTGTTTCCCTTGCATCAATGTATTTAATCTTAATAATTATGAAATAGATGCTATTATTATCCTCAGCTTACCAATGAAGAAACTGAGGTTCAGGGATGAAGTAGTAAAATTGCCTGGGTTCACCCAAGAAAAATCCTAATGGCACTTTTTACAGAAATAGAGTAAAAGAGTCCTACAATTCATGTGGAACTGTAAAGGGCCACAAATACCAAATCAATCTTGAGAAAGAATTAAAGTGGAGACATCACATTTCTGGGTTTCTAAATATCTATATAAAAAGCTACAGTAAACAAAACAGTATGATACTGACAAAAAGATAGACATATTGACCAACGGAATAGAACAGAAAGCCTAGAATAGATCCACACACATATGGTCAACCGATCTTTGACAAGGGTGTCAAGAATACACAATGGGGGGGGGAGGAGTCAAGATGGCGGAGAAGTAGCAGGCTGAGACTACTTCAGGTAGCAGGAGATCAGCTAGATAGCTTATCTAAAGATTGCAAACACCTACAAATCCAACGGGAGATCGAAGAGAAGAAGAACAGCAACTTTAGAAACAGAAAATCAAACACTTTCTGAAAGGTAGGACTGGCGGAGAAGTGAATCCAAAGCGACAGGAAGATAGACCGCGGGGGGAGGGGCCGGCTCCTGGCAAGCAGCGGAGCAACGGAGCACAAAATCAGGACTTTTAAAAGTCTGTTCCGCTGAGGGACATCGCTCCAGAGGCTTAACCGGGGTGAAGCCCAGGCGGGGTCAGCGCGGCCTCAGGTCCCGCAGGGTCACAGAAGGATCGGGGGTGTCTGAGTGTCGCAGAGCTAACAGGTATTAGAATGGGGAAGCCGGCTACAGAGACAGAGCCGAGGAGTGAGTTCTAAGCTCGGGGTTACCTTGAACCAGTCGCAGGCTCGGTCAGCTCGGAGCGCGGCCAGAGGCCACGGTGACGGGAGTAATTGGGCGCCGTTCTCTGAGGGCGCACTGAGGAGTGGGGCCCCGGGCTCTCGGCTCCTCAGGGCTGGAGACCGGGAGGTCGCCATCTTCATTCCCGCCCTCCGGAACTCTACGGAAAGCGCTCAGGGAACAAAAGCTCCCGAAAGCAAACCAGAGCGGATTACTCAGCCCGGCACTGAGTAAGGGCGGTACAACTCCGCCCGGGGCAAAGACACTTGAGAATCACTACAACAGGCCCCTCCCCAAGAAGAACAACAAGAAACCCAGCCAGGACCAAGTTCACCTACCAAGGAGTGCAGTTTCAATAGCAAGGAGAGCAGCGGAATTCCAGAGGAGGAGAAAGC
>NW_019154096.1:63006407-63215692 GCF_002288905.1 Enhydra lutris kenyoni | reverse complement strand
GGGATTATGGACATTGGGGAGGGTATGTGCTATGGTGAGTGCTGTGAAGTGTGTAAACCTGGCGATTCACAGACCTGTACACCCCTGGGGATAAATATATATGTTTATAAAAAATAAAATTAAAAAAAAAAAAAAAGAAAACACAATGGGGAAAGGACAGCCTCTTTAACAAATGATGCTGAGGAAATGGATATTCACAAGCAAAATAATAACACTGATCCCTTATTATACACCATACACAAAATCAACTCAAAATGGATTAAAGACTTAAATATAAGATCAGAAATCACAAAACACGCATAAAAAAGAAAACGCAGGGGGAAAGCTTCATGAAATTGATCCCGGCAATGATTTCAGATATTAACAAAGGAAATAATCAACAGAGTGTAAAGGTAACCTGTGGAATGGGAGAAAATATTTACAAGTCATATATCTGAAAAAGGATTAATATCCAAATGTATAAGGAACTCCAAAAGCTCAATTTTAATAAAAAAAAAACTTAATAATCTTATTTAAAAATGTGCTAAGAACGTGAATAAACATTACTCCAAAGAAGACATACACATAGGCTACGTGAAAAGTTGCTCAATGTCACAGGTCATCCGAAAAATGTAAATTACAACTACCATGAGATATCATAGCATATCTCATAGCTGTCAAAATGGCTATTATAAAAAAAACAAGGGCACCTGGGTGGCTCAGTTGGTTGAGTGACTGCCTTCGGCTCAGGTCGTGATCCTGGAGTCCCGGATCAAGTCCCGCCTCAGTTTCCCTGCTCAGTGGGGAGTCTGCTTCTCTCTCTGATACTCCCCCTTCTCGTGCTTTCTCTCTCTCTCTCAAATAAATAAATAAAATCAAAAAAACAAAATATAAGTGTTGGAGAGGATATGGAGAAACTGGAACCCTTACATACTATTTGTGGGAATGCAAAAATGGTACAGCCACTATGGAAAATAGGACAGAGATTTCTTGAAAAAACTGGAACTAGCACTACCGTATGGTTCAGCAATCCCACTTCTGGGTATTTATTCACAATAATGAAATCAGGAAGATGGAAGAGGTATCAGCACTCCCATATTCATTGCAGCCCTATTCACAATAGCCAAGATGTAGAAACAACCTAATGCCTATCAGCAGATGAATGGGTAAAATATGGTACATACATGCAGTGGAATACTAGTCAGCCTTAAAAGAGAAGGAAATTCTGCCCTATGAGACAACATGGATGACTCTTGAGGACGCTAAGCCAAGTGAGATCAACCGGTCACAGAAAGACAAATACTGCACACTTCCCCTTATATGAGCTATCTAAACTAGTCAAATGCAAGAATCAAAGAGTGGTATAGTGGTGGCCAGGGACAGGAGAAAGGAAAGATGGAGAGTTCCTAATCAACTGGCATAAAGTTTTAGTTAAACAAGATGAAGAAGTTTTAGAGACCAGTTGTATGACACTGTACCTATAGTGAACATAGTATTGATACACTTAGAAATTTGATAAGAGGATAATCTCAGGTTAAGTGTTCATATTACAATAAAATAAAATAATTTTAGAAAAAGGTTATGAGGGGGACACAAATGTGTCTATTCAGACTACCCAAAAGAACATCTACCAGTTGTCCTTCTGAATATATGATACCTCTAGGAAGTCACATCAAGAAAAAAGTGGTGGTTGAAATTCTAACTGTAAACAGAGGTCTACTTAACCTTTATTTAAATTTAGCCCCATATGAATAAGCTAAAACACAGACAACCACTGGGATGAATATATCCCATAAGAATCATCTATTCTGTTCTCTCTAGTTTAAATACATTTGTAAAGTATAGGTATCAAAAAGTGTCACCAAAGAAGCTGGTAAGGAAGAAAGGGGGGGGGAGAGAGAGAGAGAGAGGAAGAGAGAGAGAGAGAAGCAGCAAGGAAGGAAGGAAGGAAGAAAAGAAGGTGAGAAAGAGAGAGAAAGAGAGGGAGGGAGGTGGGGAAGAGAGGAGGGAGAATGGGAGGATTTAAAATCCAGATTAAAAGAAAGAAGAATAAGAAGAAGAGTTCAAAGCTGCCCCAACAGGAACAAATGCAGATACTCCGCAGGACACAGGCCAACATCAAGAATGGGTGAAATGGCAAGTGATTGTGGGAACCGAGATAGAGTATGTTCTACTGAGTACAAGGCTACTACTCAGCTATAGGTGTTTCCAGAATGCTAGATATCCTGGAATTTTCAAAGAAATCTGAAATTTGCATGTTTCTGTGATATCTCTCAATGTTTTAATGTTGGCAGCCAATTTTAATATACTAAAAACACCAGAGAGGCAAAAAATTTATTTTTTAGCTGGGTTTGATTGTCAGATTGAAACTTTGTGATCTCCTATAAGTACTGGAAAAGCACACACACACATACAAATTAGAAGTTTGATCTAATCAGATTTACATTTTTAGAGAGTTTCCTCTACACTCAAGTGGAAAATAGTCCAGAGAAGGACTAGAGTAAAGGCAGAAATTTCAGGCTTGATCTTAAAAGTTAAGAGAGAGACCATGTGGTCTTCAATGAATAGAAGAGTGAGGATGGAGGGGAGAGAGACTGTTGAGGTGGAATCCATGGGACTTAGTGACAATTAGCTGTGAAGTCAAGGCCAAGAAACAAGTATGAAGTGTCTCCCAGGTTTCTCATGTAGGCAATTGAGTAGATGGTATACTAACCAGCATAAGCAATATACGCATTAGCCAGTAAAATGAAGGCAGAAAGAGAAACAGATTTTGGAGGAAAGACAATAAGTTTAATGAGTTTAGGTTGGAACATTGTATCTGAACATCTGTAAAAAAGGAACACGTGCAACAGATAATTGAAAAAAATGGTACAGTGTGCAATGTTGAAAATCTGGGCTAGAGACATGATTTTGAAGTCATCAATGCATAGGCATTAGTAGAAGCCATGGGTATATATAAAATTAACAGAGAGAACAGAGGGATGTCAAGTCAAGACAACAGTGATCTGCAAACCCCCCAAATTAAGGGGAACACAGGAAAAGAAAATCCAGTGAAGAAGATAGGAAGAAACCAAGCAAGTATGGTATCAAAGAAATTAGTTTTAAGAAAATGGGAGTAAGGGTGCCTGGGTAGCTCAGTCAGTTAAGCATCTGACTTTGGCTCGGGTCATAATTTCAGGGTCCTGGAATGGAGCACTTTTTCTCACTCTCCCTCTGCCCCTCCTTCTGCTTGTGCTCTCTCTCAAATAAATAAATAAAATCCTTAAAAATAAAAAAGATGGCAATGAATCAAATGCTATGTAGAAGGAATACAAGTATGATAAAAAAGAAAGGGACCTCAGAAACAGGGGTCATGTGTGACTTTAGCAAAAAAATTTCAGAGATATATCTATCATAGACGGAAGCAATACAATATAAAAAAAACCACACCCAAAATTTTCCTTACACATATTTTTAAAGTCAATATCTCCTTTTCTCTAAATGTTGGAATATTTACACAGTATAAGAGACAAGATAAGACTACTTTCCCCAAAAGTTGGTTATTTCTTCATTTACTTTAAATCTTTCCTGACATCTAGCAGATGAATGATTGATTGTACCACCATGTCCATCCCATTCTCTTTGGACAAAACTCTACTGGATAACATTTTAGTCCCTGTGGCGAAAAATAGAATAATTCAGATAGGGATGCTTAGGAAAGAAGACATTTGTTAAAGTGACAGGCTACCTGAATAGAACACCTACCACTTGAAGCAAGAGCATTCCTAAGAAAATTGTTCATCTGAATATCTAATAACCCTTGGAAGTCACATGAGAGAATGAAGTGCTAGTCAAAACTCCAACTGCAAACAGAGGTCTACTCAATCTTTATTTGACTTGACCTGATGTGAATAAACTCAAAAATAGCCAATTGGGATGAATACACCCCACAAGCTTTATTTGTTCTTTTCTGTCTGGTTTAAGTATATTTGTAATTTAGTCATTTTGCTCCCCTAGTAGCAGCACATTTTATTATTTTCTCCAAAAAGAGCATTTAACGAAAGTATTGCCTTCATTGGTGATGGTGGTAGTGGTGGTGGGGAGGTTATTTAATGAGTGCTTGGATCCTGCAGGTAAATCAAGAGGGAAAGTACCCATTTTCAAGCAAAATAAACCACCTCAAACAATCTTATAGAATAAAGTATCAGTATTATTTTTTAAAGATTTTATTTATTTATTTATTTGACAGAGAGAGAGAGAGAGAGAGAGAGAGAGAGAGATCACAAGTAGGCAGAGAGGCAGGCAGAGAGAGAGGGAGAAGCAGGCTCCCTGCCAAGCAGAGAGCCCAATGGGGGACTCAATCCCAGAGCCCTGAGATCATAACCCGAGCTGAAGGCCGAGGCTTAACCCACTGAGCCACCCAGGCGCCCTAAAGTATCAGTATTATTAACATTCTATAAATCATCCAATAATAGCACTTCAGAATTATAAGGCTCTTTAAGAATAACTTAGCCCCTTCCCCCTACAGATGACAAAAATGCAAATTATGGTCTAATGAAATAGAACAGTTCTTTGGTAGTATAAATCCAGTTGCGCTATTGACAAAGTTTTAGTTTCAGCTAAAACTCAAGTTCATTCTGAATGCCTGGACAGAGAGCATTTATACACAGTACATGATCCAGTGGAGGAAGGATGTACCATGTAACACCAAATGTTCTGAACCATACTGGAAATTACTGATGATCAATTATATTATTTTATGATATTTAATATAAACAATGACTGAAAATGATGTCTGATTTCTTGGTTTAAGAACCACAAATTTTGGGGCGCCTGGGTGGCTCAGTGGGTTAAAGCCTCTGCCTTCGGCTCGGGTCATGATCCCAGGGTCCTGGGATCGAGCCCCACATCGGGCTCTCTGCTGGGCAGGGAGACTGCGTCCCTTCCTCTCTCTCTGCCTACTTGTGATCTCTCTCTCTCTCTCTCTCTCTCTGTCAAATAAATAAACAAAATCTTTAAAAAAAAAAAAAACCACAAATTTTAGGAGAGGACAATCAAATATCTTTTATGTTTTCCTATATATAAAACTGGTACTACGGACACATGGATGGCTCAGTCCGTTAAGCATCTGCCTTGGGCTCAGGTCATGATCCCAGGATCCTGGAATCAAGTCTGCATTTGGCTCTTTGCCAGAGGCTCTTTGAAGAGCCTGCTTCTCCCTGTGCCTGCTGCTCCTCCTGCTTTGTATTTTCTCTGACAAATAAATAAATAAAATCTTAAAAAAAATCATAACTGGCACTAGTTTATGTGAGACTCTATATTAGCAATAAACTCTAACCTACTTACATATTCATCTAGACTTATTTTCCAGAGCTAGAAAATACAACTGGTGAACTACTGTGAAATCAATAATTAAACAGTACTACTACACTGGGCAAACACGTGACTTGTGGGTTTACAACTGAGCAAAGTTTCGTGCCAGAGAAATTGTTTTTCTTGGGGATTTTGGCCTAATCTAGATTATGCTTTACTCTGGAATTGAGTAAATGTTATTTAAAAACACACCTAATTTAAAAAAAAATAGTAACTAATACATTTAGTTTAAAAAAATAGTAGCTAATATATTTTTGAGCTTATTAGGTATCAAACATTATTCTAACAGCTATGTGTGTGTGTGTGTGTGTGTGTGTGTGAATTCACTCTTCACAACAATCCCGAGGTAGACACAATTGTTATTCCCACTTTGCAGATATGAAAACTGAGACAGAGATTAAATAAGTAAATAGTTTAAGTTCCAACAGTTAGTAAGTGTCAGTAAGAACATAAAACCAGGCAAAGCTTCTAAGGTAAATCACTTTCTATAATGAATCCAATCACATTTACTCAAATATTTTCTTTCTACGACTACCCCCTTCCTCCATTGTTGAAGAAAGAATAGCCAACATGTTTTGTGTTGTGGTGGGGTTTTTTTGTTTTTGTTTTTTAATTTTTAAAGCCATTTGTTTTAAGCATTGGTCCAACTGGCAGCTGCAGGGGTTGGAAATAAAAGAATATAAATAATTTCTAAAAAATTTTATATGGTTATGACCATATAAATGGTCTGCCCAAACATTCATAATAACTTAGGTTCTTAGCTGAAACAGTTCTTTGTTTGAGGCACAGCCAAGATCATATGGACCAGAAAATTGTACTGTCCATTTTAACAGAACACAACCTCATTATCACGACCATTTAAAGACTTAAAATTGGTAGCTAATAAATATCTGTTTAAGTGAAATGAACTTAACACTGAATTTGTTTAAGAGAGCAACAGTTTTACTTTAATGATCTTCATACACAAACATTTCAATGATCATGGTTGAGAGTGACCAAGTCAGGATTTAAAGGGATTTATGGAATCTTAGTTCCTGCTACTCAAGCTACAAGTTCTTTCAAGGTCAACAGTGACTGTCATGCTCACAATCTAGTGGACACTCTTTTATGTCTCCTTCTACTCAACTTCTCAACAGTATTCAATTTGGTTGAAATGTGCTCATTCTTTAAATAGTCTCTTCTGTAGAAATGATCTGGCTTTACTTCTATCTCACCAGCTGAGCTTTTTTTTTTTTCTAATTCAATTCAAATCATTCTCTATTTGAGCTCTAAATGCTATAATTCCTGTGAGCTTGGTCAAGAACCCTCTTCTATCACTCTCTTCTCCCTTAAGTATTTTCATTTATTTCTAAAGCTTAAATACTATCTAATGCTGATGTCAAAATAGATCTAACTCAATTTCTCCTCTGAATTCAAACTTGGTATTTCCAAGTGACTATTTAATTTCGCCACTGGGATGTCTCATAGGTATTTTAAGTTTAAAATATCTGAGAATGAATTATTGATTCTAAAACCATTCCCCCACTAAACAAACAAACAAGAAATTACTTATCTTACACTAGTCTTCCCCAACTCAGTAGGTAGTGTCATCCACTGAAAGACCTAATTATTCAAGCTAGAAACTTGGGAGTTTATCTTTGATTCCTTCTTGAGAAATATTCCTAGTATTCCTAGATTAAACAAATTGAGGAATCTCTCTGTGAAAGAGACAGAGGAAGCAAGTGAAGTAAAATATTTAGTTACTAAATTTAAAAAGAGGAAAACGGGATTATGGTACTCTTCTTTCAACTCTTCTCTATACTTGAAAACTTTCGAAACAAAGAGTTTAGAAAAAAAATTTTATTAAGGTACAGAAAAAAAAGGCTTTGATAAATTATTCTCTTCAATGAAATCGACCACCGGCAGATGGCCCATTATTGAGCTAACGTTCTTTTTTTTTTTTTTTTTTTTTTTGAGAGAGAGAAAGAGGGAGGAAAAGGCAGGGAGAGGGAGAGAGAAAATCTCAAGCAGACCCCACACCAGTGCAGAGCCTGACATGGAGCTCGATCCCACAACCCTGAGATCATGACCTGAACCGAAATCAAGAGTCAGAGGCCAAACTGAGTCACCAAGGCACCCCAATGAGCTAATATTCTTAAAGCAAAAGCACTGTGGCAGAAAACTTAGGCCTCTTCACTGCATCTAGAAAGATCAGCTTGTGAATTTCATAGACCTTTTTTTTTTTAAGATTTTATTTATTTATTTGACAGAGAGAGAGAGATCACAAGTAGGCAGAGCAACAGACAGAGAGGGGGGGAAGCAGGCTCCCCGCTGAGCAGAGAGCCTGGTGCAGGGCTCGATCCCAGGACCCTGAGATCATGACCTAAGCGAAGGTAGAGGCTTAACCCACTGAGCCACCCAGGCACCCCTGAGTTTCATAGATCTTAAAAAATTACTGAGACCTCAAGAGCAATTGACTCAGTATTGGGAAAAAAAAACTAACAAAAAAAACCTCCAAAAAAATAAAACAAAATAAAACTCTGATTCTTAGCTTCCCAAGCCTATTTTCCAAATTTTATTTTAGCCTAGCAATATTAGTATGGAAAATAATGCAGAAAATGGCTACAAGTTTAAATTTTTTAAAAAACCGGTAAAGGAAAATTTAGAGCTTTAAATATTTATCTTAAAAAAGAAAGAAAGAATGTTAAAAAGAAACCTGTTACTTCAGGAAGCTAGGAAGAGAAGAACAAATGATACATAAAGTAGAATAAAAGGGCAATAATGGCGATCAAAGCAGAAATCAATGAAATAGAAGACAGATAACATAATGAAAACCAAAGAAGCCAAAGGTTGTTTTTTTTTTTTTTTTAAGAGATCTAAAAAATTGATAAACTTTTATCCTGGCTAAGAAAAAAGAAAACATAAAATCACCAAAATCAGGAATGGAAGAGGAGACATTGTCACAGACCCTACAAAAATTAAAAGAATTATAAGGGAATATTATGAAGAACTTATGCCAACAAATTAGGAAATTTAGATGAAGTGGACAAATTGTTAGAAAGACATAAATTATAAAAACTGATTCAAAAAGAAAGAAATAGAATAGATCTATAACAAGTAAAGAAATTAAATTAGTAAAAGGATCTTTCAACAAAGAAAAAACCTAGCCCTATAGACTTTATTGATGAATTCCATCAAACATGTAAAGAAATGAACAACCTACACAAAGACAGTTACAAACAGAGGTGAAAACAGTTCTCAGTCTATGAGACCAGTACCACAACGATGCCAAAGCCAGGTAAAGGTAAAACAAAAGGTAGACCAATATCCCTCATAAAGATAGATATAAAAATCCTTAACACAGTATGAGTTGCCAAATCTGGCAACGCATTAAAACTACAATATGACAAAGTATAACTTATCCCAAGAATATAAGACTGGTTTAACATGTAAAAATCAATTAAGGTAATATACATCATAGGAATATAATAAAGGACAAAAACAATACAATTATCTCAGTAGACAAAGAAATAGCATTTGACAAAATCCAATACTCATTTATAATACAGACTGAAAGCAAACAAGGAATTAAAGGAAAATTTCTCTACCTGATGAAGGACATTTATAGAACAGCTAGCTGTAGCTAATATCAATCTAATGGTTAAAATCTTTTTTCCCCTAAAATTGGAACAAGACAAGAAAACCCATTCTCACTACTTCTAGTCAACATTGTACTGGAGTTTTCAGCCAGTGCAAAAAGGTTAATTAATTAATTATAGGTACACATATTGGAAAGAAGTAAAACTGTCTTTATGCATAGATGACATGATCTTTAATGTAGAAAATCTGAAAAAATTTACAAAGAAAACTAATTATTAAGTGAGTTTAGCAAGGTTGCAGGATACAAGATCAATATACAAAAATCAACTGAATTTCTATTATGAACAATGAACAAACTAAAAATAAAATTAAGAAAAAACTCCATTCATAAAAACATTAAAAAAATAAAATTTTTAAAAATAAGTTTCAGTAAATAAATGTAAGACCTGAACTGAAAACTGTTAAAACATTGCTGATAAATTAAAGAGTATACAAATAAAAAGATTAGAAGACTCAATATTGCTTAGGTAACAACTTCCCCATACTGATCTATATTGAATCTATTTAATGAATCCCTATCAAATCTCAGCAGACTTTTTCATAGAAATTCACAAGTTGACTCTTGAAGTTGTATAGAAATACCAAGAACCCAGATTTTTTTTTTAAAGGACAAAGTTGGAGGGGCGCCTGGGTGGCTCAGTGGGTTAAAGCCTCTGCCTTCGGCTCAGGTCATGATCCCGGGGTCCTGGGATCAAGCCCCACATTGGGCTCTCTGCTCTGTGGAGAGCCTGCTTCCTCCTCTCTCTCCCTGCCTGCCTCTCTGCCTACTTGTGATCTCTGTCTGTCAAATAAATAAATAAAATCTTAAAAAAAAAAAAAAAGAACAAATGTGGAGGATTTATACTATATGATTTCAAAACTTCCTATAAAGCTACAGTAATCAAAACACTGTGGTACTGGTGTAAGGACAGGTATATAGATCACTGAAACAGAATTGAGACTCCAAATATAAAGCATTACATTATGGTCATCTGAGTTTCTACAAAAGTGCCGAGGGAATTCAATGAGGTAAAGATAAGTCTTTTCAACAAATGATGCCAGAATAATTGTATATACATACAAACAAAAAATAACTAAGACACTTTACCTCTTACCATACAAAAAAAAAAAAATCAAAATAGACATAAACCTAAATATAATAGTTAAAAATATAGAACACCTAGAAGAAAATCTTTGTATCCTTGGGTTGGGCAAAGATTTGTGAGATACAATACCAAAAGCACAACCCATTCAAAAAAGTTAGTCAGTGGAACTTTATCAGAATTTAAAACTTTTGTACTTCAAAAGGCATCATTAAGAAAATGAAAAGGCAAGCCACACACTGGGAGAAAATATTTGCAAAACCGTATATCTGATAAAGCACTTGCATCTAGAATACACAAAAACCTCAGTCATAAGAAGACAAGCAACCGGGGCGCCTGGGTGGCTCAGTGGGTTAAGCCGCTGCCTTCGGCTCAGGTCATGATCTCAGGGTCCTGGGATCGAGTCCCGCATCGGGCTCTCTGCTCAGCAGGGAGCCTGCTTCCCTCTCTCTCTCTCTCTCTCTCTCTCTCTCTCTGTCTGCCTCTCTGTCTACTGTGATCTCTCTCCGTCAAATAAATAAATAAAAAATGTTTAAAAAAAAAAAAAAAAAGACAAGCAACCTAATAAAAAATGGGTAAGAGATTTGAAAATACATTTCACCAAAGATATATAGATGTCTAATATGCAAAGACATACTGAACATTGTTAGTTATTACAGAAATGCAAATTAAAATACAATGAGATGTTTTCACATATTCCCTAGATGGCTTCGATCAAAAATACCAACTGCTGACCAAAATGTGGAGATTCTGAAACCTTCAACATTGCTGCTGGGAATATAAAATGGTAAAATCGCTTCAGAAACAGTGTGGCAGTTTCTTGAAACATACATATTTACTGTAAGATCCAGCAATTCCACTTCTATATAGTTTTCCAAGAAAAATGAAAATATATGTCCACAAAGACTTGTATGTGGATTTTCACAGCAGTGGAGTCAGAATAGTAGAAACGGCAATCAATCCAATGCCCACCGCTGGTAAGTGGATAAATAAAATGTGTGACATATTCGTACACTAGAATATTACTCAGTAACAAAACAAACTACTGATAATACTAGAATACAGATGAACTTCAAAAATATTATGATAAAAAAAAAAAAGCTCTATAGAGAGAAAACAGATCAGTGGTTGCATGGGTTTGGGAATTGGAATGAGGCCTGACTACGAATGGGCATGAGGGAACCTCTAGGAAGTGTTATGAAACTGGACTGCGGTAATGGTTGCCAACTATATAAATATCCTAAAAAGCCCTGAATTGTATACTTACTATGAAAAATTGTACAATATGCAAATTATACCTCAATAAATCTGTTTTTAAAAAAGAAGCTGGACTGTAAGGACATAAACTTTTAACCAAGAAAGAAATCTAAAATCATATAAAAAAAGGTAGAACCGATAAACTGGAAATTGCCTACTACATGGAATTTCTGAGATTATAGAAGATTCTTTAAAAGGACAAAGTCTCCTCCTTCATTTATACGATTTTTTGTTGTTGTTACTGTTATTGGTCAGTGTCCACACTCTGTTATGTATCACATCTCTATCTTTAATGGAAGAAACACAATCTATCAGTCCCTTAGTTTATTATATATTGAGTACCAATATTTTGGACCTGATCTAATGATCCTATATACTCCTATTACCGAGAAAGTGGGGTAAAGGGAAGGTCAAGATTACAGAAGCTTTCTTGATGGTGGGGAACCTATGGAATAAGACAACAGCTGTATTTAAGAGCTTATGTCCAGGGTAGCAGTTCTTAACCTTGAATGAACATTGAAATCACTTGGGGAGCTTTAAAAATCCCTGTGCCTTGGCTGCACTGAGACCGAGGGGATCCAGGTAGCAGTATTTTCTAAAGCTCCCCAGCTGTGTGCAGCCAAACTTGAGAACCACTAGACAGTGGAGGAGGTGGAAGCTTAAGAACCTTTATGTTTGTGACCAACTGTCTTCTGGGAATGTGGTCTGAAGCAGCTGCATTGCAGCATCTACAGCTGCTGTCCAATATGGTAGCCACGAGCCATGTGGGATTACTGAGCACCTGAAATATGGATAGTCAGAACTGAAATGTACTGTTTATGTAAAATATGCACTGGATTTTGAAGACTTAGTAAAAAACAGAAGGTAAAAATCTCATTAATAATTTTAAACATGTTTTGCATACTGAAATAATATTTTGTCTGGATCTACTGGGTTAAATAAAATATATTACTAAAATTAATTTCACCTCTTTTCTATTTTAAGTGATTACTAGGAAATTTGAAGTTACCCATGTGGCTACAATAATATTTTTATTGGACAGTGCTGGTACTCATTCTTAAAAAGCATCATAAAATCTCAGAGATGGAAATGACCTTTGAAATCACCCAATTCAGTTCCTTCATTTTACAGCTAAGGAAACTGAGACCCAGAGAAAGTGACTGGCCCTACAACACACAGCTAGAAAGTGACATAGCAGAGATCATTCAGATCCCCTGACTCCTGCTGTCTATGGCTATTTTCATCACACTTCCTCAAGGATTGTTAAAACAAAAGTGCTCTATCATCTCCTCCCAAAATAGAATGTTAATTTAATCAACTGGTACTGGAATATGTACTTTTTACAGAGTGCCTTTTTTCCCTCTAGGATGTTCTATGTAAGTCTCAAACCTACAACATCTCCTGACTTTGGTGCCATACATCCAATGAACTACTCTTGGTGTCATAAAATAAACCAAGAAAAATATAAAAAGATCAAATCTCACATTCCACTTTATACTAGGAAAGGTTACATGTCAAAGGGCACTTGCAGAAATACCACAAAAATAAACTTAAGGGAAAGAAATTGGTAGGGGAGGGCAGACAGGGGGGTTGAAACACAATGAAAATAATACTTTGTGTTCCTATTTTAAGTGCCTTTCTCAATGTTATATGCATAGCAGCTAGAGGCAAGCTGGAAAGCCGCCAGGTCCTGGCTGCCAGCA
Source organism: Enhydra lutris kenyoni (assembly GCF_002288905.1). Classification (NCBI taxonomy): domain Eukaryota; kingdom Metazoa; phylum Chordata; class Mammalia; order Carnivora; family Mustelidae; genus Enhydra; species Enhydra lutris. The sequence continues at coordinate 63,202,680 of NW_019154096.1, read as the reverse complement.
AAAATTTTGTCACCTCCTTTGAACATCTGAAGTATGTTTACCCAATAGATTTCATTAAATTACACTTCCATTAGGAAGCATACAATGTTGATACTCATCTCAAAGATCAAAGGGATCGCTAAGAGGCATGTCATCCTGCTCCCCAGCTGATTGCTATTTCTGGGCCAATCAAGGAAAGGAGCCAGAACAATACTTAGTTAAAAAAAAAATTGTAGCATCTCCCCAAGGACTATAGACTAAGAATCTGCAGCCCCATTATCAAAATGAGCATATCATTAATGACAATATTCATACAGTGAGTTATTTTAATACAACTCCTACACAACAAACAAGCTGGATTTGGGTCATTAGCTGAATTTGTAAAGCAGTATTTCTGAGGGCTGAAAAACTCTTCAGTAAAGACATAAAGTTTAGAAAATGGAGAAAGTCCCATTTACAAATACAAGAAAAAGATCCAGTTTTTATTAATTTCATTGTGATTCTAAGCAAACCAACAGGTAAGTCAGATTGGAGATGGTTAATTTAATTACTGATGGGCTATAAGATTTTTTTCTCATCTCACTAATTTTTTTTGATGGGTGATTAAAAACACCCATAAAACACCAGAAGTGCATTTTTTTCAAAGATAAAACTATTCCATCTTGGAATCCAATGACTTATGATGAAAAGACTTACCTTCCAGGAGCAAGGAACACTCATTTTAAAGGATATAAGATTTGGCCATGGAAAATTAGGAAATAATAACAAGTCATTTCAACTAGGAAAAAGAAATATTTAATGTTGGGTGAATGGAAAGAGTTAAAATATATATATATAAAACTGAGAAATAGCTATAAATCCCAAATCCTTTATTTGGTGTTAGAAAAGGTAGTTCAGCAAAAGCTCAATGTTCTAAGTCTGATTTCAGGTAGTGGAAACTATTCTCTAGTAATTTTACTGTGGCAAATCCAGTAATCTGCCCAAAATGGGATGAAAGAGGCAAGGTTCAGGCAAGTGTCCTTTCTACCAAACTCTTTCTACAAGCTCTGGTGGTAAAGATATGTCACCTATCTATAGCCACAACCCAGATTTCAGCTGTTCTCTTTCAATGTGCAGTCAACCTCTTGGTTGCCCATATTTGACACATAATATGAACTCTAATTATCTATCTTTTGCAATTAATCATCTGACAATTACATTTCCTGTACTTATAAGCATCCAGCTGGGAACTGAGTTTTATTCTGAGAGAAAAAAGAGGATTCAGGTTTCTAACAAATTACTTCTAATTAACCAGAACCTTTTTTAGTCATCACAATGTAAAGATGCCTACAGCTAGTGAAAGAATTTATTGTTTGCATTCTTAATGATACCTTAAATTTTCATTTAAATTTCCCCAAAAGGAAGTTCTGGAAATGATTGCACTAATGTTAGTTAAATAAACATTCTGTTTGGCAGTACACAAAGAATGGGGGAAAAGAAAGATTATTTCTAAGAAAAAGGAACTTGCAGCATGACCAGAAAGGGCACCCAACAAAATTAAATAAAGCAGAGATTCAAGGTGTCCACCTTCAAAGTGGGATATACAAAGTATTTTCCAGTAAGTCCAGAAATTGGCAGAGCTGAGTCATACAAATACTGGAGTTTGGAAGGGACTCTAGGAATCATCTACTCCAGTGGCTCTCAAAGTGTGGTCCCAGGGGCCAGCTTCAGCAACCACCCAGAACTCTTTAGAAATTCAAATCCCCAGATCCTTGTGGGACCCCACCAATGCCTTCTGACTCAGAAGCACTATGGTGGGCACAGCAATCAGCCATCCAGGTGACTCTCACCCACTGGCTTAGTTTAGGAACTACTGATAGTCTAACCACTTCACTGAACAGATGAGGAAACCAAACGCTGAGATTAGAGGCCAAAGTTTATATACAAGAATAAAATTAAAGAATGACATTGAAGAACTTACTATCATCTTTCTTTTTTATTAAAAAAAAAAATCTTTGTTAGTATCTAGGATATAATACTGTGGCCTAGCACATAAGTTCTGGGACGAATAATCCTTGAGATCCTAGCAGCTCTTTCCTTTCACAGTATACTTAGCTCTTGAGGTCCTGGGACCTAAAATACATAGACATTCCTACAGTATTGGTTATAAGGTTCCCTACAACATAAAATTTCACAAATATTAAACTAACAAGAAATGAAGACCAGAGAGAGGAAGCCAGGGTCTTACTGGACTTTGAACCAAAAAACCAGATAGACGCAAGAACAGCATTTTGAAGATAGTGTTATATTGGAAAGAACACTGGATACAGAATCAAAGAATCTTGGTTTCTCCTTCTTGCTCAGCCAGTCAGTCACCTTGGGCAAGCCACAGGCCATTCCTGGCTGATGATATGGCTCCTCATCTCGAAACACCTATCTCTGCAGGGCTTCTGGAAAGATAAAATGCAAACTGTCCTTAACACAGCCTTTGGTACATAATGAGCACTTAATAAACACTAGCCCCTTCTTCTTCTTCTCTTTCGGTTTACAGAGAATGCGGACAGAAAGTGTATTCCCAGCTTTCTTAATTTGTGTTCTGAGAGGCTCTATCTAGCTCCATTCTTAAAATGCATAGTTCTTTCTAGACATCGACACGTTCTCCATTAGCCCTCAGCAATTTTCTCTCCATGCTGCTTACCAGATATCCAGAAAAGCACTGAAGCCCTCATGGGTTGTTTTTCAATATTTCAGAAAGATTAACAGTGATCATATACTTCATCAGTACAAGACTACACAGCTTAACTAAAACATCAAGTTTTTTTGTTTTGTTTTATTGCTTTAGGCTGGAATATATGAACTCAGTTCTTTCATACTGATTTAACAAATCTTGGCTTCTCTCACATATTTAAAATTCTATCTCCCTAATTTTGTTAATAAAAAAATAAGGAAATCAACACTTCCTTAATAAGTGTTTTTAATTTGGTGTGCCTGGTGGTGAAAAGACTGGAAAACCTAATGGCTTTATTTCAAAGATTTACATGGGAATCACTTGGGACCAACTCGGGTCTGTGGGACCACAATCTCCCAGGGGGAGTCCTTGACTTGTGGTTGTTTTTTTGTTTGTTTGTTTGTTTTGTTTTTAAATGCCACAAAGACTTTGATTGCGCACTCCTGGCCCATAACTACTGCTAACCTGTACTATGTTTAATAGTGGAGTGGAAAAGGAGGAGCCATAGCCCTGACTCCCGACTATGACTGTCAGCTGCCCAAATGGACCAGGATTTGGGGTTAGATAATGCACACTGTGAATTTAAAATTATGGGTACCAACTGGTGAGAAGAAAGGTCCTTCTACATTCATCAGTGAGAAAGTGATGTATTTTCAGAAACAAAGGAAGGACTCGGAAAATTTCTCACAACTTAAGAAAGACGGGAAAAATAAACCCCGTGGAGTATTTTAACGCAAATACTGTTCCTTAGGGTGTAAGGCTAAAGTTTGTGATCATTTGATTGCTTGGGATGTAAGTATTAAAATGTACTATTTTAAAGGAAAAACATAATCTTTCTAGAAACCAATGGGCACAATTACACTATTAACACGTTTGGGTCTGGTTCTGGGTTGATATGGGATAGCAAAGTGCTACATTTAAACTGTGAGGAATGAAGGCATTTTCCCCACAGTCAGAAATGCTCCACACTGTCATGTACATTTCACCACACAGTCTAACTTGATTTCTTAACCATGTACTTCCTCTATTCACTCACAAATATTTATTTAGAATTGAGATACTTTTGCATGCATACATTAAGCATGATCACAGTTATTATTCTAAAATAGCATGTAATGTAGTTGGAGCGACAAGACTAATTGTACGAGGGAAAAAAGCAAACTGTAAGGAAGCATAAAGTTTAGGACCCAATGGCGCAGACGCTGGCAGAATGGTAGACGGAACAACCAGAACACGTTAGAGTTCCATTGGAAAGAACTATTCTGACAATATCATAGTATTCCTTCAGTTGATTTATGATAACATTCTGACATGTGACGCAATAAATCAAATCACCATTCAAATAGTTCTTTGAACATTTCTTTGTATGATTAGCACCCTTTATTCCTAAGCAATCTACATAGGCAAAAAATTAAGGATTGGACCTATTACTCACTACCAAAATACTACGGACTTAAGCTCAATTCTGAGATGAAGGCCAATCTTTGTCTACGTGGACAAAGCATTTTCTTCACTTTAGATGAATTCATTACAGAAGGTATGTGGAGTAGAGGAGATCGTGTCAGGTCAAAAAGACTAGCTGGAGCACTGATTCTTGAGTCATATACTAAAGTCATATACTAAAGGAAGCAGGAGGAGAGGATGGTGGACAAAACAGCACATAAAAAGGCAGTTAGGTGAGAGTAAGTGAATGAGCTGCACACAGAAACAGCTCATACGTTAATTTGATTATGGGAAGCAAATACAGGCAGTTTAAGCTTCTGAAATGATGGAGCTTAGGAATTAGGGAGAATTAGGAGAGAAATGAGTGCTAGTATGTGAAATTTGGATTTGACCCAATTGGCAATGATATGACTTACATGCTCTTCAAAGAAGCAACATGGGAGAAACCCCACACCTCTTTTTACAAGTCCAACTCTATCGCAGTGCCTCTCAACCCAGATGTACAGCATTTATAAAATATAGACGTTTACACAATCGCCCTTATTCTGAGGTCACTTTACTCCTTAAAAAAGTGATTTTATCTCTAATTGATATTTTACTGTTTTAACACACCCATACACAATGCCCTGAAGTCAGAAGAGATTTAATGTGGTAAAATCAAGGATATGCTGTAAACAGAAGAATGTGGAAATGCAGAAATGATGTGGCCTGGAGATTGGCCATGGAGGCAAGAAAAAAGGCCTATATGTAGGTTCAGAAACTATGGTATCTGAGTCTTTAATCTGAACATCTTATTACAGGAAATATGGGTTATCTGTATATTCTTTGCACCTATGACATCATTGCATGAAATGACTACGAAATCTTACTATCTTGGATTTAAAGTGTCTAAGATGCAGATTTCCAAAACTAGTTTTGGATAGCCTTTAAGCATAAGACTACTTTTTCAAAGACAGAAAGAGTAAACAAGAAAAGTATACTCTGCAAAAGGGCACACTACAATTAAGATTTTCTGACATGTCTTTTCCACGTTTTCTAAAAATACATTTTCCAAAACATTTTTATGATGCATTACTTCATAGTTAGGTAGGTAGAACAGTTATTATTATTCTCATTTTACAAAGGAGGAAGGGATGACTCTCAAAGGCTGGGGCGCCTGCGTGGCTCAGTCGTTAAGCGTCTGCCTTCGGCTCGGGTCATGATCCCAGAGTCCTGGGATCGAGTCCTGGGATCGAGCCCTGCATCAAGCCCCACCACAGGCTCCCGCTCAGTTGGAAGCCTGTTTCTTTCTCTCCCACTTACCCTGCTTGTGTTCCCTCTCTTACTGTGTCTCTGTCAAATAAATAAATAAATTCTTTAAAGAAAACAAAACAAAACAAAACTCTCAAAGGCTAGTGGCAGCCAAGATAGGATTTAAATTCAGGCCTCCTAACTAGGAAATTCAGTGCTCTTTCCAGCCCACTCCACTGCTGTCCCATAAGAGCCTCTATAAGCCAAAAAAATTTTATGTGCTACACGACACTCTCAACTGTTAGATCTTAGCACAGACATAAGTGTGGCCAAGCATAAGAAATGCTTTAATATAAAGTATGTATGGGGCAAGGAGCGGGATTCATAATGCTTTCCTCAGGCTCTCTTATTAACCCAAAATACTTTGTATTGGTGACTAGAAGGATGCTACGAAATGATTCAAGAGATAGGAAATGAACATGGACAGTAACATAAAGAATTAGAAAAATGAATACATCTTGCAGTTGCAATTGTTTCGGTAGGAGCACTACAGAGAAAAGCTCTCAAGAGTAAATCTTACGGCAGCGGCTGCTTTCGGTGGAACATGAAACAGGAGTGGGAATGGGCTAAAAAATAATAAAAACTTTGAAAAAAAGTTAAAAGATGCATGTAACTTAAAACTAACATCTTTTTCTACACCGAAAGGTTAAATTGTGAGGTTGACATTTGCATTTGTTATGTTGTCAACGGTTTCTGTCTATCGGCATGTGTACAAACAATATCTAAAGATGTCATCTGCATATTTATACCAAAGGAGCTTATGAACAGGACCTGTCAGTATATTTTAACACCCTTCCAAAACGTCAGCTTTCATCAGATATGAACACAACATGTTTAATTTATTAGTTTGGTCTTAATATAAAAAGTTGACAATCATATGTCACTCTAACTATTGATAAGGTAAATACAGACTACAGGAAAATGTCAAAAAGTTATTGAAATGTTTGCTGAAATACTATATCAAGTTGTATTTATCAGCTCTTCTCTGCCAATGAATATGTCATATTTTCCTACATGTGGCCATTTCTGGGAAGATGTATCCAATGGAGCATTTCAGAAACTTCATGCTTAAAGCATCTGAATTCTCAGACATGAGAAATTTAAAAGGAGTTGGAACACAGAAAACACATACAATAACACATGGCATTATTATTTTGCTCCACTAAAGTTAAACAAATCGTACTCAAAGAACGATTCATACTAGATGTAACTATTTGGTTAGAATACTTGTGTTTTGTGTTCCTATCACTTACCATGGATGTTTAAAATGATAAATTCTTCAACTGAATTCACTAGACACTTACTGAACACCTACTATGTACTATATCTTTTTGAATACTTCAGAAAACATGACAAGTGGAAGACCCAGGCTCCTCTCCTGAAGATCTTACAATTTGGTTGGAGTGATAAAACATAAGTAAGTGAAAATCAATAAATCATTTCAGTGCTGACATGGAACCAGTGTGTAAGTTGGTACAGGTTATAAACATACATACCAAGGCAAAAATCGATCATGACGGGAAAGATGATTACAAAAGACTTCTCAAAAGAAGTGGATAAAGGGCTAGGGATAGCAGAAATGGAGGATATGTCAATAGGAGACTACTAGATTACATTGAGCCAAAAGTTCCAATGCCTGCCTATCATCCCAAACTGCATGTAGAATAATAGTTTTAAAGCAATTTGAAAACTTTCACCAGTCTTGAAATGCCAAGCATTCCAATTTTCAACGTTGTTCACCAACATGGTTCACGGACTGTAGGGACCACGGAGCTTGCCCCCTATGTATCTGAGTTAAAGAAGCAGAGACACAATGACTTGCCTAGTGGCACTTAGCTAGTTAGTATCAGAGCTGACACCCAAAGTCAGAACTCTAGACCCTTAATTCAGGGTATTTTCCACTGCATCACACTGCCTCTCTTGGTTAACAGCCTGTCTGAAATAAATGTACATTGGTTAGTGAACCAAGTGTTCTTTAATCTTTATGTGTTGGAACTCCCAGAGACTGCAGTGACTCTTTAAAGATAAATGTCACAAAGCAATACGAGTCAGTAGCTTTAGAGTCAGACAGATTGGACTTCAAGTCCTGGATCCAAATGATGAGACCTTGGGAAAGTGTCTTGGCTTTTCGTAACCTCCTATATCTGAATTATAAACTAGCTGGGAAGAATATATGATACACAACACGACGTTCAGTTTGTTACAAGTCCTCTTTGTTACTTCTCTCTCCCTCTCCCTCTCCAGTCCTCATCAGTCATCCTCCCAGACTGAGGAGTTTTCAAACAGCAGTAATTTTGCCTCAAGATATTTTTTTTTGCCTGGAGACATTTTTTTGATTGTCACGACTAGAGTGGGGTGGCAGTGATCTACTGGCATTTGGTGGGTAAAGGCCAGAGATGTTGCTAAACATCCTAGGAGGCACTGGACAGCTTCCCCTCATCCCCAATAAAAAATCATGCAGCCCCAAATTTTAATAGTACTGAGGTTAAGGATTTTTGTTCTAGACCAAAGAGAAAGACTACCCATTACTATTAGTTTTCCATTAGAAAAGAGATCATACTTTTTCTGCCCCCAAAGACAAGCATCCTAATTTTACCAAAGTATCAAAATCAAGATAGAAACACATCAGATACCCAAGCTGGGGTACAAAGAGTACAAAAACACAATTGCATTCATAGTCCTTGCTATATGGATTCTTCTATTTGCATGGGATAGATTTGCACACAGATCTATATCTCCAGAGACATGGAAAGATTATTTCCTTAGAATCTCCTCGAGGGGGGTAATAATTAGTTAAAAAGTTGTAAATGTCTCAATCTTTATGAATCTCTCTCTTTTTCATTTAACCGGAGGACTAGAAAATTCTTTAGGCAAATCTGAACTTAATGACAACATCGCTTTGTACTTTGAGATCTTTCTTAGTACCACCTAGATTCCAAAAAGACATTCTGAGCATCAGGATATAGCAAAAGCCTCAGATCATTGCACGACTCCCAACAAACAGGCACCCCAGGCAGTTGCTGGCGGCGTTCTCACCCTTCTGGTGCATACCTGGGACTTTCCCACCCTCTCCCTTACACTTCTATTCTCCCCGACTCCTATTTTCTCTTCTTTTTCTTTTCCCTGCTGTCTGTGCCTCTTGTTACTTGCCAGTGACAGTTGTTTAGCCCCAGTCATGACAGAACTCAAAGGACAAAATGCCTGGTTGCAGTGGCAAGGTTTCAGAAACGCTTTCTGCGAGATAGGGAGGAGAGAGATAGAAGACAGTGTATTTTAATTTGCGCTCTCTAGGCGCTATACCTACAGGAGGAGAAAAAAGATTTTGCAGAGGTAGTATTAGAGGAGCCCCCATTTCGAAAAATGTTATCAAAGGCTCAAGAAATATAGCTGTTCATAATCTATTTGTTAATATTAAAAAAAAAACAGAGTATTTCTAATTTTGCTGGGTTTAAATCATTCCTCTTTGGAGTGGAAAGTGAATTCTTAATACAAAGCGGCTATTGTGAACGAATTTGGTCTTAGAGATTTCTCTCAGAAAATGCCACAAGATGGTATATTTTAAGTATGGGAGTGAGCCACAGTGCCATCTATGGCCATGTGAATTAGAAGGCAGGATTCTGCTACTTTGACAATCTCTGAAGACTACAAAAATAGAAAGCCCTTCCGCTACAGAATGCCCTGACAAAAATCTTGCCCCAAATCTGTATTTTCAAGACACAGGGAAAGATTATTTCCTTAGAATCTACCTGAGGGGGTAATAATCAGCTAAAAAGACATAAATTGTGAATTTTATGACATAAACACTTTGAAATTACATCCGTTCATGAAGATAATCGGACTTGATTGATGACATTGATAATCTGACGTGATTGATAAACCAAGGCTCATCAATCAATTCCCTATGTTTAAGAAAAAAACCTGAGAAAATAAGAATGATTTTACTTTAAGAAATAGAATAGGTTTTAAGATAATTTAAGACACAAAAGAGTATTTTTTCCTAATCGGAGTCTTTTTTGATTGCAGTTCAAAAATAGTTTAAAAGTTATTTCATAATCGAAAACTCTAAATACCGTTTGACATGATGATCATAAGATTTAAGTTGGTATCATACGCTATGGGTTACATAAAATTAGACATTTTTCAACCCAGCCACAAAAGGAACTTCAATTTTCTCTCAAACAAGAGAAATTCTCTAGTAATTCTACTATCAAGTTGTAAGTTATTTTCCCCACACCAATGCACAGCTATCATCATTTGGAACCAAGTAGATTTTCTCTTTCTTTCTGTTCCAAATTCACTCGGCTTACTGCCAAGAGAAAATACAGACACGGGGGAGGCAAAGAGCAATTCTGTTAAGATCAATGAAGATGTTGGCCATAACAGAATCCTATTTATCCATCACATCCGTACTTCTTTTTCTGATTAGAGATTACTAGCAATTTCTTGACAATTCTTGTGTAAAATTAAGTTACAATCAGTCTTCTAAGACTTCACAAGGAAAGGAAAAAATATATACGTATATATAGGTTTTCTTACTAAATCTAAAACCACACACACACACACACACACACACACACACACATATCCTTTACAACTACTTCATTCTTAAAAGGGGTTTTAAAATGCCTATTTCCAAAGCAGTTAAAAGTGAATATTTACAGACAAAAAAAAATTCACATGAAGATGTTCTATTGCCACTGGCTTAAGAGGTCAAAGGCACAGTCTATTTAGCAGTATGAAATTAAAGGCTGAGGGTTTTGTTTTGCTCTAAGCCCAAGTGAAAATTTAAAATGCTCATTTTGCCACTTAGGGAGAAAAATTTTGCTATGCTGTGCTCTGGTTACGGCTGTATGCCTTGGCTTCTCTGTTTTCCCCAAATAAAGCTTATCACAGCACATAACTTTAAACCTACAGGAAATTAATTTTTAAGCAGTTTCTTAATTGATACAAAGGAAATGGGGGCCACTGTTACTGTCGGATACCGGATTTGCCAACTTAGAAAGCTTGTGTAAAGTAACAGCATTAAAGATTTGAAAGAAAAAAATGAAAGTAAGTTCAAAATGGCACTGCAACTCTCAGGAAGGAAGAGCTTCATCTTTCAGATGCTTCACGTAATATAAAGCAACCACATTACCCAGCACGTGTAGTCTTTCAGTGGCTCTGAACCACAACTGAGATAAAGGCTGAGCTCAGCTTAACCTGCAAGGCTTTGTTGGGCTCTCAAGCTTGTCAAATTCTGGTGCCCACGTCACCTTGTACCAGTTAAATCATAAAGTCTTGGAATGGGTACCGGGCCTCAGGATTTTCTACAGTGCCCCAGTGATTCAATGTGCAGCAAAGTTTGGAACTAAGGCACTAGCCCTATATTTTACATCTGATACAGTATCAGACACGCTAGGCCTCCCGTTCCTCCCTTCCGTCATAGTACCCTTCCCTGTACTTCCAACCTGAATCAACCCTGCTTCTCTTGTGTTCATTCTCATCCTTCAAGTCTCAGATTGGGTGTGACCTGCTTGTGGCACCTTCACTTCCAGGTTGGATGCCCCTCTCTGAAAGCATGCCCTTTCACACACTATCCCATCAAAGCCTCTCCAATTTCACTTGCCACATTATCATAAAGACCGTGAGCTTCTTGAAAAATATGTTTTACTCATCTTTGGACCACTTACTCAATGCTGGACACATAATAGATACTAAGCACACGTAAATTGTTTACAGTAATCTATTCCAAAACAACAAATAGCTCAAAGCCACCAAAATTCAAACTAACTTTAATGAAGTGGATAGAGAGCACATGAGCATGAAAGTTCTCTCCCTCAGCTTCCTCATTTGTTCTTTATTTTTTTTTTTCCAAAAGTTATTTATGTAAGTCATCTCTATGCCCAATGTGGAGCTCAAACTCACATCCCCAGGATCAAGGGTCTCATGTTCTTCTGAATGAGCCACCCAGGCACCCCCTTATTTGTCCTTTAGTTTGAAATTAATTCTAATATTGTTTGTTTTGCTAGTGAGAATTTGATTTAAATCATTTTAGCTTCCACCATATACTTTCTAGGTGTGTACTATCTTGCGTTATATATTTGGGTATATTCTAAACCAAATTCTCAGTATATGACACTGTTTGGAACTTTTAAATTATAAAGCTATCTGGTTGTCTTTAGGTATGCTAAAGTCAATTCTTCATTGCTATTAATGACAATATTTAACAGGTACTATAGAATTTTTCCCCTTATCCTTCTCAATGCTGGTATGTATGTTGGACCAGTGACATAGCAGTGCAAAGACAGTGACTCCTGATAGTTTCTGGGAAATGTCCATTGTCAGAAATTAGGGACAGAATGGGAAGGAAATCCAAAGTACAAAATTTAACATGTATTTTAACTCTAGATGAAAAACTCAGCACAACCATAACTCATATGATACACATAATAAAATGATATAAAATAACATATAGTACCATGATTCGTCTACCTTTAATTCTGAATCTCCTACCACAAGGCCAAAGAGAAACTGCTTTTATAGATTAACTTCTAAGATTTTTTTTACAAAACAAAATGCACTAGAATATAAAAAAGCAAAGCAACTTAGAAGGTCATATCTGAGAATAAGATGGAAGACTTCAAGTCTCTAACCTTTGTGTAGATGCCAGTGAGTCTACTGAACCACTGAAAGAGGGTTTACATTTTTAGGTTATTGAAGGAATCTTCTGGCTTTACCATACCTTCACCTCTAAACTCTTTAATTCAGGATCACCACTTGTGCATAGTGAAGTCACTGACTAAAAATCCGTGCCATTCTCAAAGTCCTTGCACAGTTCTTATTTTATTTGACATTCCTATTTACCCATTAGGTAGATGATGATCTAAATTTGCAGATCCAGAAACTGCAGCACAGATGAATATGCCGTGTCTGAGGTCTCATGCCTCCAGTTCCCGGGCTATTCTCACAATTTCACACTTCCTCTACTGATGAAGTAGTCCATGACCAAATCTACCTTGCATACACTATTAGAAAAATATGGGGTGGACCATTTCTAACAAATGCCTAACAATATATACACAATTGTTTGAAGTGTAAATAAAGCCGTCAAATAGGGGCCCTGGATCAGACAGCATTTGAAATGAATAGCACGGAATCATGTTCTTTAAAAAAAAAAAAAAAAAAAAAATGGAGAAAGAGAAAAATTTAAGCTTCGCTGAAACTAAATAGAATCTAATCTGTAAGATTCTAACTACGGAGATAGTATTTTCCTTTCTAAGCTTCACTTTAAAAAGCACATATGTCCATAAATAAGACAACCCTATTCTTACTTCACTTGAAATTTATTTGTAGACTAGGTTTATATGAGAAGATTGAGATAAGAAAACAATGAAACAAAAAATGTCAGTCATTCAACATGCAGAGATGCAATGTTCCATTACAAAAGTCAGAGTATCAGGTAACAAACTCAAAGAGATTAGCAAAGGGGTCTTGTTTTAGAGGACAGAATACATTTTTCAGGAACTTGTTTCATTTCTACAATCAGACATTTTACATGCCATGCAATGTAACTTTCCAAACAATAAAATCTGATACTCACTCCATTTTAAGAATGCATTAATCGATCAAATTCTTCATAACCAATAATAAAAATCTCCTTTTCTGTTTTCTTTTGTTTTTTTTTTAAATATTTATTTATTTATGTATGTATTTTAGTTGGGCAGGAGGCGAGGCAATGGCAGAGGGAGAAGAAGAGGGAGTCTCAATGAGACTCCACGCTGAGCTTGAAGTCTGTTGTGGGCCTTGATCCCAGAGATCATGACCTGAGCCAAAACCAAGAGTCAGATGCTCAACCAACTGTACCACCCAGGTGCCCCCCCCATCTCCATTTTCATAGTAGGTTTCTACGTCCCAGAGATAACTTGTTTTAAACCATACTCAACAGTACCAAATGGAGAATGAGAAAATCAGGACAGTTCAATAGAATCTTCTGTGATGGAGACTGACCTATAGCAGTTTTTAAGAATTTGCAAAGACATGAGGGGCCTCAAGAACTAATCAAATGCAGTAAGGATAGAGTCCCATTTCTTGATGTTCCTAAATCTGACCACACTTAAGCATTTCAGAGGGATTTCTAGAAAAGCTTTTAATCTATGATCTTATGAACTTCTTCAAAGAAAAGCCAAAAGAGCAATTTGACTCCACATTGGCTATTTGCTTTTACTCTTAAATATGATCCTTCCATTTTGGGGAACTAAAACACACAAAGTTAAACAAAACAACCTAAGCAAAAAATGAGACCATCTCTACACGTGTTCTGTTTCCTGGTACGCTTTCAAGGACTTGGAATCCAGAGAAAAAAATTTCTGGCTGAAATCTCTAGCCCCATTTTAACTTCTTGCACAGAAAAGCTGAAAATAGTCGACCTGGCACCTGGCAAAGCTCTTCAACTACTATCCCACAGTTTAAAACCCTTCACCTGAGAGATCACTTGGGCTCGTCTTCCTCACCAGCAGCTCAATGCTCCTGAAAGCGATATTCTAAGTCAGCAGGGCCTAATCTGTTTTAAGCTTTGTTCTGAACCTCACAAATGTGGAACTAGATAAAAGACAATAACAAGGGCAAAGTAAAAAAGTAAAAAAGAAGCAGGTAAAAGTCAGAACCACCATGTGTCATTCCTAGTTGCTAATTCACTTCAATGTAGCAAAGCACAAAATTGACACACTGTATTAGAATATTTTTGTAACCCTAGGGCTTAAGTAGGAAACCTCTAGTTCAGTCAGTGGTGTTACATAATGCGGTCGTTGAGTTTCAAGATCCCTAGAACATAAGCTTTAAGAGGGGGACCAACATGTGGGCAAGGGTCTTGTGTGGACCCATGACCTTGAGGCTATGGGCTGCCATGACCTTGAGGCTTTAGGCTGCTCCAGCATCATCACTACCAGAGCATCACTGTCCCATTTCACTGTTCGGCATCTACCAGGAGAGTGACTGGCGAGGACTTTGATAAAAAAGCATTTCATTTAAAAATCAATTAGCTACTTTTCTTTCCAAGGAAAGTATACCATACGTGAAAAATGAGAATGACTCAAAGGCAAAACCAAGTAAAAAGGCTTGTCTCTTAAACTACTTAGTGCTTTTCCCAGAGAATTAAACAGGGGTTCCACAACTCTTGATAACACAGCCTGTGACCATATATTTACAGAATATCAGACTTTTTTTGACCATGGGACAGTTTATAAGCGACCAGTAAAAAGTTTACTATTTATGAGCAAACAATTTAACATTAAAACAGAGCTGGCTTTTTGACGATGGCAATTAGCTTCTTCATGTTCCAAACACCAAATAACATTTTCCCATTAATTTTTAAACCAATGTGGCTTTAACTTAAAATAAACTGTACATCAAAAGAATGGAAAATAAACAGCCAGGAACACAATTTGACGAATTGGATTTATTTAGTTTATTTATCTAAACAGGGACCATTGGATCTCTTTAATAGGCTGACAGTTGCACTGGGCTGGTTAATAAAACATTCAACAGTGTCTTCAGCCAATATAGAAATGCAAATCCCATCAGAAATATTTTATTCATGAGGCAGTAATTTCAGTTACTACCAATGCCTTAAAAAAAAGAAAAGAAAAAAAGCCACTCTGCAAATAAACAGTGCCATCTAGTGACTAACAATGAAGCCAAATTCGCCACAGGCATTTATGATTAACCTTTCAAAAATCTTACCTGTTTTTACCTTTCCTCTCTTTTTCTTAGGTGAGATCAGAGAAGCTAGATAAACCAAGCAAACAGAAAAGTCGATAATAATTTAAGTCATTTAAGAAGGATTATAAGCAGAAACAACTACATTAAAACCAGCAAGCTTTCTATTCTTTTGTTTTGAAGCAAGTTAGCACTGTAAAATATACACTTCATCTGCTTAGAAAACTCAAACTGCTAGAAATGCCATAATGTCATGACAAAAATTTGCTCCTTCTGCCATAAAATGGCATTATAACTTTAAATCCAATGGGTAAAACAAAATTTGTAAGTTTAGGTAGGAATAAACATTCGAATAAAACTGCAAGGTCCAATGAGAGATCTGACACCAATTAAATAACTTATACGCCCAGAACGTGTGACTGTGTCACACAGATGGATCTATATCAGTATACACTTCAACATGGTGAATGACTACAAGGGACGTGGAAGTTATTTTTGCAGGTGATATATTTCTACAGGAGCTAAAGGCAATGGTCTTAAGCCCAAAACAGTCACCAAAAAAAAAAAAAAAAAAAAAAAAGGAAGACAGTGCCAGAGCTTCCAAAGTGAAGAAAATCTACCAAGGCCAACTTAAAATTCAATATGTAACACCAATGATAAAATATTTAATATATACTCTTGTTCTATTCAAGTATACATGGTGGCAGAAGGGTCAAGAACATGAACCTTTTACAGCACCTTGGAGTAGGAGACCACAGTGACACACACACACACACAGATCAGCCCCCTTCTGGCTTCACTACAGCCAAAAGTCATTTTTGGATTCTTCCCTGTTGGGTGGGTCCATTTCCTGTGTCAGCCTCTGGAATTATTGGAGGCTCCATGAGTAGAAGATTTACCAGGGTCGTTGCCTAGAATGAGAATCCTACAAACAAAGAAGGTCGCTTTCTTGATGATTCTTTTCTTTTTAACAGTTTCATACAGCAGGGACTTAGGAAAAACTGTTTTAAGGAAATAACTACAAACAAGGAAAATCGTGCATGTACACATCAATGTAGTGTTACCTTCTCCCTTAAGGGCCAAGTCATATCAAGGAAACTAATATAGTCTTCAGTTTGTGATTAAGAAATATTGAAAATGTAAAATGAGTTCGGTTTTAGACCAGATATGGAAAGCCATAAATACCTGCTTGCCTTGCCAATATTAATATATCTTCCATGGCAGAGTAGCTTAGAAAAAAAAATCTCAGTTGTGTCTAATTTTGGAGTTGTAAAATCTCCATAATGACAGGTAACAGTATCTTTCTCATATAACTGTGGATTAATTGAGTAATATATTTAAAGCCTTTAGCCTTGGGCGGCCTATGATTTTATTTCTCATCACATTCAAACACAGAAAAAGTACAACAAAAATGATCCAATGAGTCACAATAAAAATGTAATTCCAGGGCTATTTTAATAAGAGCCAGAATATTGTTGAAACCCTTTGACTTGGTAATCTGCCCTCTGAGAAATAATCCTGGTCTAATATGTTCATCAGAGCACAATAAACTGCAGAGGGAGTAAATGGAAAATATATCACGATTCAACAAAAGATGAACTAGTATCGGTAGCTGAAATATTATGCACCCACTAAAATGATTCTGAATTTATAGAACTGAAAAATACCAATCTTAGAATCTTGTATTATAAAAAGGTGGAAAAAACATGAGTTGAGAAACATCATTATTATGTAAAATAAAACAATAAATTATGCAAGGGAGAGGGGAAGAGAAGACTGGAAGAAAACAAATCAAAATGTAAAATATGGATCTTTTGGGGTAATAGGGATAAGGTTTTTTCCTTCTTTCTACTCTTCTTTATTTTCAGAATATTCTATAATAAGCAGATAATATTTTTACAGAGAATCAAAAAACAAATGTAATGTTTTTAAATGGTAAGCATATTTATTAAGTGCATATGGTGGAAGAAAATTTCTTTTCTAGAGTGGTTCTGTCCTCTTTGGCTGTCTTATTTCCTTCTAGAATGCACTTATGTTCCTGCAAGAAGGATAAGCTGGTGCTGTAATTACAAGATATTACCACTGACACTATCTAAATCTCTAGAACAGGATTTCATCATTTTCTACAGCTTCCATAGAAGAGAAGTGAAATATCCCAGGGAGTCATAAGAACAGAAAAGACAAAATGTAAACAGAAGCATCAAGTTCCTGACCTTTCAACAAAAATCAAAATTTAAAAGAGTTCAGCTTTCTCATTTGCATTTCTTTAGTCTACCTTAGACTTAAAAAAAAAAAAAAAACCAGAATACGGCTACCAGCTTCACTCATAAACTCGGATACTCAAGTTGTCCATTCACCTGTTAAAAGAGAAGAGTGCAGGTAGTAGCAGTAAAAGCTTCAAGCTGTTCCACAACATCCTTTGAACCCTGACCTAAGGGACCAACTCCGATAGTCTGCAGGTAGTTGGGTTTCTAGGACCATTCAGCCTCACTGCTGAGACTGTCAATAGAAGTGCCATTCTCTGATGTAGACAGCTTTGCACTAGCAGCTGGTCTAACAATCACATCACATACTCTGCCAAACAGGCAAAGGACAGCATTCGGGCACCAATGACCTGGGATAGAAGTGAACTTGAGACGGGGGCTAAAAAGCTCTACTTCTAACATTCATTACAATCAATTCCTCCACCCCCGATACTGTATGTGTGTGTCCGTCTTAAAGGAAGTTCAGCTTTGTTGCAAGAAAAAAGAATATGCAACTACACAAATAAACCACAAGATGGCGCCAGAACCACAGTACAATATCAGAGACGAGCAAGGCATTCAACATACCATGCCCTTACATGACTTTTGGAACCTTACCCTGGGACATCATGTACTTGTTCCTTCTTTTTCTTCTTATGAGACTTGGTCATTTTATACAGTGTTAGGATTTTTGTTTGTACAAGTTTAGGGGTTTTTTTTTTGTTTGATTGATTTTATTTTCTTAAGAAATAAACAATAATCTTAAACTTGAAAAATCCTCTACTATGTATCACCCCCTTTTGGTTGGTTCATTTTCCTGGAATCCCTGACATGACACTTCTCTGACCCTACACCAACATTAAAGAAAGAAATTACCAGAACAATTTAAATATATGAATTCTGATGAAAAATGTTTTCAAATACATAAAGAGGACATTAAATCAATTTTTATGGAAACGTGAAGCTGGAGATGGGGGATTGGCAAGGATCATGGAGAAAACATAAGAAAGTGTGTTTAGATGATACAATTCTGGCCCTGACTCTAAACAACACTGTGACTTTAAGGTAAGCCATTTGGTCTTCCTGGTCCTCCAATTCCTCATCTAAAAAAGATGATTGGATTCTAACTTCTCTGGACCTAATGTTCCTAACTTACACTAGGACCATAAGAAGCCAAAAATGAACAACAGGAGGCTATTGTAGGCCAAATCCCCAGGATCATGGAGTCAGGCAAGTGAACATAATCATCAGGAACAGCAACAGTATAAAAAGGAACAGAATGATGACCATTGCCTTCCCTTAACTTCCCACAATTATGAATACAAACTATAACCTGAATTTTAAAATCTTTTAAGTAGTTATTTACTCAGTTACAAATTAAAATCTAGGATATGAGTCACTGTAAACAGTAGACAATTATTTTTTAATTTCCAATTATCTGCTCAATAGTAATAAGCATTAAAAGTACACTCAACTTTTTTTTTTTTAAGATTTTATTTATTTGACAGAGAGAGAGAGAGAGAGAGATATCACAAGTAGGCATAGAGGCAGGCAGAGAGAGGGGAGGAAGCAGGCTCCCTGCGGAGCAGAGAGCCCGATGCGGGGCTCGATCCCAGGACCCTGAGATCATGACCCGAGCCGAAGGCAGAGGCTTTAACCCACTGAGCCACCCAGGCGCCCCTACACTCAACTTTTAAGCCAGTCATGACAGAGTAATTGGTACAAGACTAACCCTCCCACTCTAAACAACTATAAAGATGGACGAAATGTATGGAACAATTATTTTCCAAAATTGGACAATAGGCAGGTAGAAGTACAATCCTCTGGAGAAGAGAAGCACTTGAAGTGAGCCTTACAATTGCTATGGTTATCAGCCTGTAGGTACTTTCTAGAAAACAGCATGTGGAAAGAGAGCCCAAAAGGAGCAGAGTGTGTCACTGAGCTTAAGAGGCAGACACTGAAGTTTGGGATTGAGATGGGGAGAATTTAGCAGGAGAAATTAGCTCCCTCCTTAGAGAAGGGAGTTACACAGAAAAGGTGTTCCAGAAATCTATAAAGGGGTCTCCTTCAGTTATGGCCAAAAATGAATTTGCAAATGCAGAGGGCAAGATCCCACAGGGTCTTGCAGAGAACAGGTATGGGGGGCTGTGGATGGCATAGAGATTCTGGAGGTCACCCAAAGCAGGGAGAATTCTGACCAAACTTAAGTTTGAGCAGTCACTGAATGTGCCAGTCATTCAAGTGGAAGCCAAGAAAAGCCACACCCCAAAAGCAGGTCTACTCTAGACACGTCCTTAAAAACTTTAACAGTAAGCCTTGAGAGGATTGATCTGATCTGTTAGTAAATTACTTGCTTGTCCAAATAAAGCTCAGCATTCTCTAAGGGGCACCTGGCTGGTTCGTCAGTAGAACATGTGACCACTGATCTCAGGGTTGTGAGTTCAAGCCCCACGCTGGGCACAGAGCTTACTTAACAAAAGAAAAAGAAAAAAAATTCCCCAAAGCATGCATTAACAGCCATGGTGGCAAACACCGGCTCTTGGGAAGATGAGGAATTTTAGATATTTCAAAGACACGGGTTCCTCCAAAGGGTCATAGTATGTACAGATATACAGTGTATCTGTAGCATTAAAAATTCATGGGGGTGGGAGGAAGATGGGGCAATTAGAAAAAGAAAGTCTAAAAAGGTTCCTTAGGGGGATGATAACGAAGAAAAGGTTGAGATGCTCCACTCTAAAGGAAACCAACAAAATCTAAGCTTTTACCAATGTATGATCCACGATACCAAGCATATGATAATAAAATTCCTAGACATATGAAGAAGCAATGGAACAGAACAGAAAGTCTACAAGCTGACCTAGATTTTATTCAGCAGGCAACGAGCAGTCCACAGGATTTTGTGGAACAATGTGACAAATTCAGATCAGTGTGTTAGAAAGATAATTTGAGACTGGTGCAGAGGGTGGTTTAGAGCAGGAGAAGAACGGAATGAGAAAAGGCTACTACAAACATCAAGATGGAAAAACATAAGAGCTTCCAGTAGTGGAGATGAAAGTGGGAGAGATCTGCTAATTCTGTGATCAACGGAGGTGCAACATGATGGCAAGGAAGAGATTAAAGATAACTCGGAAATGACTAGAACTTGTCAAATTTACGTGTGTGTGCTTAAGGGATTCTGGAGTAAAGCAAGTAGTAAGAATTACGAATCTAGAACTACAGAGGTCTGGGTTAGCAATACAGGTTGGTATAGACACAGTCAATGAAGCCACAGGAGTAGATGATGCCACACGGGGTAAGACAGTGGGAGTAAGTGGAGAAGCCTGAAGAACCCAGTGTCTATGCAACAGGCAGAGGAGGGGGAGGGGCCAAGACAAGAAAACAAGTAGATGATGAGAGTCAAAGAAAGAAGTATTGGGCTGTCCTCTGCCCTTCCTCGTTGGTACAAATCCCCCAAAGTCCCGATGTCACAAGGGGAAGAGCTCAACTCCATCTGCAATAACGTTGCAAATGAGACATGAAGGACCACCTGTGCTATTTTTCTTAGGGTTCGGGGGTTCTGGGTATATCACCATAAGAAAGTTAACAAATATCTTTTAAGAAGATAACCTTCATTGTTTTAAACATTAAAGAATTAAATAGAAAAAGAAAATGTGAACCAAATGGGGATTATATACCTATTTTCTACACTCTGTTCCAATGCTTCGGGTGGTGCGGTACGGAAAAGGGGAGGAAGCGAGCTAGGAAGCGCCAGAGGCCCGCCCGCTTCTCAAAGGCCCCCAACGGCTTCTCATCAATTCAGAGCAAAAGCCAAGGCCTTCACTACGTCTATGATGCCCGTGTAGATCCCCCCTCTGCAAACACAGGCACCTCTTCCGCTTTCACTCACGCTGCAGAGAACACCCACGATCCCTCACCCGTTTACCCACTTTATTTTCATTTATAGCACTCATCGTGATCTGACATTAATGTAATGATATAGATGTATTTGTTTAATTTGTTTAATGTAATGATATAGATGTATTTGTTTCTTGTTTTAGCCACTAGAATTTAAATTCCATGAGAACAAGAACTTTATCTTAACCCCAGCTTTTTCCAAGCACACAGGGCAGTGTTTTATACACTGCCAGGCTTGGCAATGATGTGTTGAATGGCATCCAGAGTCGATCTGAACTTCTTGGGTCTATCACGTGTAAAATGGGGAGAGTCATCCATATATACTCTGTCTACTCCCCGTACAATGAAACGAAGTAGTGTACGTTAAAGCACTTTATAAACTCTAAGTCACTATACCATGGAAGGTGGGGGCTGGTAGTGGTAAAGGATGCTTCCCGATGCAGTAGAAGAAAGTTGTGCTAACAATTATCCACATAAACACATGAATTTTTAATGATAGCCTGGAGAATAGACGTTCAGATCACAGCTACTGGTTCCATTTTTCTTTAGAACAACAACAACAGGGGCGCCTGGGTGGCTCAGTGGGTTAAAGCCTCTGCCTTCGGCTCAGGTCATGGTTCCAGGGTCCTGGGATCAAGCCCCACATCGGGCTCTCCGCTCAGCAGGGAGCCTGCTTCCTCCTCTCTCTCTCTCTCTGCCTACTTGTGATCTCTGTCAAATAAATAAAAAATAAAATCTTAAAAAAAAAAAAAAAAAGAACAACAACAACAAAAAATGCCTGAGAAATATTTACCCAAGCATACACTATCCAAATACCTAAAGAACTCTACCCAGATTATATTCTTCAGGAGACAAAAACACTGAAGATTAAGCTAGCTGACTTATAAGCAACAGAAACAATTTAATCTCTGAAAAAAATTTTAAGAAGAAAAGATTAAAACTAAATTCAGTGTTATGAGGTGAATCGTGTCTATCTCACTTCATATGTTGAGGTTCTAAGCTTTAGTACCTCGGAAAGGCACTGCATCTGGAGAAGAGTTAACTGAGTTACAACAAAGTCAGGAGGGTGGGCTCTAATCCAGCGTGATTGGTGTCCTTATAAGAAGAAGAAATCAGGACACAGACACAGACAGAGGGAAGCCCACGGGAAGACTCAGGGAGAAGACGGCCATCTCCAAGCCAAGGAGAGAGGGCTTAGAAGAAACCAACCCTGCTGACGCCTTGATCTCAGACTCTCAGCCTCCAGAACTGCGAGAAAATAAATTTCTGTTGTTTAAACCATTCAGTCTGTGGTACTTTATTATGGCAGCCCTCACAAACTAATATAATTTGTTATTTTAGAAACCGAGAGAAATCTTTGTAGTTTCATAAAGATGAGGTTAGCAAACTAAAATAATCCTCATAAATATTTCACTTTACTTTCATCATTTATATTGAAACATTAATTTTAATTAGAATTGTCTAAGTATAAATTTGAGTTATCAAATTCTCAAATCAATTTAAATTTTCTCATTAGATCTCATATTCTCCCTAAGAGTACCCACCTTTCGCAAAGCAATTACAGAAGGTTTTATCTAGCACAGAGCACAGGAGCTAGGCAGTTAAACTTCTTTTCTGAATGTAGGCGCATTGTGGATTCCAATTTTTTTTTTAAGAGAATTTATTTATTTGACAGACAGAGAGTAAGAGAAGGAGAGAGAGCACAAGCAGGGGGAGCAGCAGAGGGAGAGGGAGAAGCAGGCTCCCTGCTGAGCAGGGAGCCCAATGTGGGACTCGATCCCGGGACCCTGAGATCACAACCTGAGCCGAAGGCAGAAGCTTAACCCAGTGAGCCACCCAGGCGTCCCCCAATTTTTTTAAAATTAATAAAAACACAATTTAAAAGGTAACTGCATCAGAGTCACTGACATAGCCTATCTCAACTTCTTAGGAAATATCCACCAAAATATGAAATAAACATGTCTAACTGCAAATCACCCTATCTCCAGATTCTAGGGGTATTTCTACTGGGTCTGGTACCGCTATAGTCTAGAAGACACAACCTCCATAAGTAAAACACTTCAGGCAAGAACAGAGGCAGAAAGACTCTTATCACTTTTTGACTTTCTTTATGAATTTGGACCCCCGGGTCAGCAATGAAGTTGATTCACATACCAAGACATGACTTCTCTGTCATTTACTGGTAAAGCTCAGTTCTTTCTTCATCTGTATCTTTTTTTTTTTTTTAAGATTTTATTTATTTATTTGACAGACAGAGATCACAAGTAGGCAGAGAAGCAGGCAGAGAGAGGAGGAAGCAGGCTCCCTGCTAAGCAGAGAGCCCCATTCGGGGCTCAATCCCAGGACTCTGGGATCATGACCTGAGCCAAAGGCAGAGGCTTTAACCCACTGAGCCACCCAGGCACCCCATCTTTTTTGTTTTTAAGTAGTAAAATACACATAACCTAAGATTTGCTGTCTGAACCATTCTTAAGTGCACAGTTTCATGGTGTTAAATGTATTCACCTGTTAAGCAACCATTCTTTAGAACCTTTCGTCTTGCAAAACTGAAACTCTGTACCCATTAAACAGTAACGGCCCATTTCCCCCTCTCTCCAGTCCCTGGCACCACCATTCTACTTTCTGTCTCTTATCTTTGACTACTCTAGGAACATAAGATAAACAGAATCATATACTATTTGCCTTTCATGATTCGCTTATTTCACTTAGCATAATGTTCTCAAGCATGTCATGTTGTGTCATAGCATAGGACACATTAGAATTTCCACCATTTTTAAGGCTGAGTAATATCTCATTGTACACCATGTTTTGTTTAGCCACTGATCTGCTGCTGGACACCTGGGTCGCTTCTACCTTTTGGTGTCGTGAATAATGCTGCAATGAACATGGGTGTACAAATATAAAAACTCTGCTTTCAATTCTTTTGGAAATATACCCAGCAGTGGAATTGCCCAGCTCTAGCTTCCATACTCCTATTACTTTCTAATTACTATTTCAACATTCTATATTTAAATATGCGTTCTTAAGTTTGCTCTTAAGTGGGTAGAGCTGAAAGTCGGACATATAGGGGGAGAACACTTAATACTCTCATGGGGCAACTGGTATAAAGAATCACTTGTATCAATTATTAAGTGAATTCCTTCTGTCCTTGTGTGGGAGGAGGGTAACATATTCCCTCAAGACTCTAATACAGTCTACGGCGCCTACTCCAGGAGAAGAGTGCGCATAGAAATGGACGTCCAAAAATACCTATATAATTTCAGGACATTCATGCGCCCCTGAAGTCCATTATGAACACTGCACCCGAAAGTCTGCAGATTAAGAAAGGCCCAAAATAGGGTTTCAGAATTCTCCTAAATGCTAAGCATAAATACACACTGTCAAAACCCAGAAGACGTCGCGCTTCGGATCCATCCGTGAGTCAGGAATCCAACACACCTCATATTCCACCATTAGCTAGCTCTTTGGGTATTTTTAGACCCCCCCCCCAAGCCACAGACAATGGAAGCCGTGCTGTCTCCTGCACCGGCTCCTGGAGACGATGCTCATTGGGCTCACTGAGGCGTGTGGCGGAAACGACAAAAAACACAGGTGAAGACGCAGATGAAAGAGCAGTAAATATGACAGAGGGGGAGTCTGACTCACAAAATCTGTTTCAAGTTTGCCCATTTCTTGCTTGTAGCTTCGCATCCTGTTGCTGTACATTCCTCGACTCTGGGGTGGTATCTCTCGGACTTCCAGATCCATCTGTTCAAGCTGGCGGGGTGAGAGGAAAACGTGACTTCAACCATAGGCTTATGCTTTATTTGACCAGACATTTAGAGCTGAAAGGGTTTAATCCCAATTTCTTGTTTTACACCTGAGGAGCCAGGCTGAGAGAGCTCGCTGCCCAAGATCAAGTGACACTGGGACTGCTTTGGGGCTTAACTTTTGTTTGCGTCAACAAGTGAAGTTCCTGACTGCTTGCTAGTGATGCGCAGAGTGCCAAAGCACTCACTCTGTCAAGAGTGTTTGATTGTTTGTTTATTTGTTTTAGGTTTTATTTATTTATTTGACAGACGGAGATCACAAGTAGGCAGAGAGGCAGGCAGAGAGAAGGGGAAAGCAGGCTCCCTGCTGAGCAGAGAGCCCGATGCGGGGCTCGATCCCAGGACCCTGAGATCATGACCTGAGCCGAAGGCAGAGGCTTAACCCACTGAGCCACCCAGGTGCCCTATTTTTTTTTTTTAACATATGCATTAATCCAAATGTCCTCAATAATAACAACCTTAATCCCTTCGGTGTGTCCTATCATTCAATCAAACCTCACCTGGACTGGTCTTCTGACCCTAAACCACCAGGACTATGGGAACATAAAACAAACCATTACTTCCACCCAAAATTTATAAAATGTCAGCCCAGCCTTAGTCATTTGGTGAAAATTCTTCTGGAAATTCTTTTCTGATTAGGAAAATCATGTGCCAACCAATATGTGGTCTGACCCTCCAGTGTAACTCCTTCTCCTTTGTAACCATGTCGATATGGCACTGAGTGGATACAGTCATCTACTAAATTACACAAAGCTCACTGAGATCACAGCCACATACTTTTCAAGAATCTGGCATTAATAACACTTTGGATACCACACATGCGCATTTAATGAGAGGCAAAACAAATAGTGTGACGAGTAAGAACACAGACTTTTGAGTCAGACGCCTGCGTCCACATCGGGCTCCATTACTTATTAGATGGGCAGCCGTGGACGGGTTTATTAAGTCTTCTGGGCCTTACTTTTCTCCTTTCTAAAAATAGTATGTCTTTGTAGGGCAGTTGTAGAGATTACACGGTGTAATTCCTATAATGTGCTTACAACAGTGTCTCTTGCTTGGTAATCTCTAGATTAATGTTAATAGTAGAGATGATTACTGATGACACAGAGGAAATACAGCAGGTATAGACACAGGTATCAGAGATAACTTATTTACACCTGGCATTAAAAAATAAAAACCACCACCAACAGCAAATTGTCTCAGACCATGTCAAATAAACTCGTACCCAAAAATGCTGCTATTATATTTTACCTTTTAATGAGTTATTTCCATGACTACTATAAGCTTATCACTAATAAAACTTCTACTTGTCCAGCGTTAGAGACTGAGTAACGATAGTAGCTCTCAGATAAACCAGAAAACCATGTTTTAATTCACGGTCCTTAATTTTTTCTGAGAGAGAGAGAGAGTTTTCATTAGCCTTGATTTAAGCAGTGACCACTTAAATTCTTGCCATGTCTCAACATAAATGTGAAGCACCAATAAGATAAACTGTCACTGAGCAAAAGCAAGTCTTAAAATACTTCTCTGGGGGCACCTGGGTGGCTCAGTCAGTTGGGCATCTGCCTTCAGTTGAGGTCATGATCCTGGGGTCCTGAGACAGAGCCCCAAGTCAGGCTCCGTACTCAGTGAGGCGTCTGCTTCTCCTTCTCCCACTCTCCCTCTCCCTGCTTGTGCTCCCTTTCTCTCTCTCTCTCTAATGAATAAAGAAAAATCTTTTTAAAACTTAAAAAAAAAAAAACACTTCTCTGAAATCATCATGAAGTACCTAGTTCTAATAATGTGAGCATGATCATCCAAATAAGTGCTTAAGGACACGTAACTGAAAATCCAAGCACTAACTACATTCCTGTTTAAGACATTTTACAAAGACACTGAAAACAAAATTAACAGTAGGTAAGTAAGAAAAAAAAAAAAAAAAGAAACACACAACAAGCATTTCCAATGAAACCAGAAATAAGGCTAACATGAACTTGTTTCGTGTCGTCCCAACGTTCAGCCAGCCAACAACACCACGTGGGGGACACGGTAATCACAAAACGAACAGGGTCCGAGAGATTAATCCAAGCCAGTTGCTCAGCAGAAACACAAGTAATCTTAATAAGTGAGATCAAAAAGAAGTTTTTCTGCCAGGGTCCTCATCCAAAGTAGAGGACGTAATACAATGAACAGTGTCCTTGACAAGGATGTCATCGGAACTCAGTAAATCAGCTGTCCGATCATCTTAAACAAACAGAAACACCTATCTTAGATAGAACTCTTGGGGTTGGTCATGACTGAGGATGACTACGAACTCTATGAGGAGATGACTATGTCTTATATTTCTTGGTATAGTAAAATCTTGGTTATTAGGAAACCACCTTTCTAACATTGAGTACCTGGATGGCTCGACAAACCAAAACACAGATTTTGAGGCAGAAGAACTGCTCCTGGAAACTCAACAACAATAGAAGGGGTCAACTTGGAGGCAAACAACTGAGCAGTTGCACTGTACTATCGATGCGAAGCTTCCAGCCAGAAAGAAGGGCTGTCCTGATCAGCAGCTACACTACGCAGGAGGTCAGTCTTTTTGCATGAAGGCCAGAAACCATGGGAGAAATAGTTGAATATAAAAAGAAAACAAAGTAAGGATGAAAGTATTTGCAAAAAGGGAGAAACTGTCAAAAGAGAGGCAAACATTCGAAGCTGGAGAGCCCAGTGACAGCACAGAGGGGTGGGAAGCAAGTCTTCTTGGGGCACGGAGAGCGTCCGCCATTCTGACAGCTAGAGGAGAGCCAGAGGAGACAGGGCAGTGCGGTGCAGCTTGTTACCTCAGTCCTCCAAGTCGCAGAACAAAGGTCTGCTGTGTCTCAGGGAACGACAGCCACCTACTTCTACAGAACCCCTAAAAGGACAGCCCCTTGTGTATAGCCCTGTCAGCAAAAGTCAGTCAGTCAGTCAAATAAGCTTGGAAATGCTCCACACTTTAGCTGCCTCCTACAGTCCCTTCTTAGAGATTCATAATGCCTCTTAGGCTCCGTCAGGGTCCAAGAAGATTCTGTAGAAAACTGAGAAAGATGCCAACCTCCAATCCTACCTCAGCTAGCTAATTTCCCAAACGTACTTGAACTGGTAGCAGCCATCACCGGAAACACACTTGGGGAACTGTTCTAAGTACATCAGTAAGTACGTTCTGAAGGAACCCCAAGTAGCACCCTTCAGCATTTAGGAAAGCGACACACTCATTTGGGAACACAATGCAGTAACAGGTAGAGTCATCCTTGTGATACCTGCCTTTAAAACCAAAAACTGGGACACAATACCTTTTAATATTTTTTGTTCCTTGATTTGCAAGTTTATTTTTATCAAGAAATAGTGGATGAGCTGGAGTTCTGGGCTCAGCATATTTAAATACAAGCCCGTACTCTGCCACTTGCTCGGTGTGGCATTTCAAAGTTACTTCATCTTCCTAGGCCTCAGTTTCCCCATCTGCAAAATGGGGACAAGCATGGCAGAGAATCACTCCTCCGTGGGTGTCTCATGCTCCCACATGTCTTGCTGGGCATGCCAAGAATGTAAGGCCCTGACCACTCCTTTCTCAAGCTGTTTCTCAGAGTTACATTTAAAAGGAGCAGCCCTTGGGGAGGAAATACTGTGTACCTCTGGGACAAACAGCAGCCTCGCTCACAGACCGCTAGAAAGCAGGGCATTTCCCAGACTCCAGGTTCCCTTCCTGCAAGGTGTTCCACTGAGTGTGGGGACTTTTACAGGCCAACCTGCAGCACTCTGTGGGAGCTGGGGCTCAGGGACCTGAGGCAGCATGCTGAAACTCTGACAGCACCTTTTGCTGTAATAAAACTCTCTGACCTAAGAATCTCCTGTCTTCCGCCCGCATCCATGAAACTGTGGCAAGCTCACTTTCTACAAAGCAAGTAGGGGAACATCTCAGATCCTTAACACTTCTTGATGAATAGCACTTGTCTCACAGGGCTTGTGTGAAAATTAAATATTATAAAGCGAGCTATATGATTAACCCAGTGTCTGGTACTCAGTATGCCTTTAATAAGCATGAGCTATTTCTAGCTATTATGAAAAGTATTATGAAGGAATCAAAATTAAAGGTGGACCTTTCATGAATCACTTTAATTAAGAAGCATAAAATCCCAAGAAACTATTAAATTCTCTTCAATTTAAAAACTGATGAGGTCCAAATTTTAAAATGCTAATCAGAAAAGTGTCACCTTTCCACATAGTATAAAACAGGCTAGAGGAAGGCATCAGCAGAAAAGGCTCTGGTTGTATGTTAAAATACATGACCATGTCTGTACCTACCAGTTCTTTCGCTTCTTCGAGCTGTTTCTCCACATTTGCAACCATCTGCTTCTTCTCATCTGAAACAAACAATAAATACCAAGGAATTGCTAGGAATACAAGTAATTTAATATATGAAAACTTCTATGTTTACACGCCTTTTCCTTTCTGGTCAGAGTAGACAATTACCACACCAGGCAGATGACCAGATCATTCTTTGGTGGGTCAGGAACCATTTTTAAGTCACTGAGTCTAGGCTACATGGAAATATATAATCCTATGGAGTACATAATTATGAAAAGATGCCATAACATTTCTAAGAGAAAACAAAAATTAGTTTGTCCTTTTAGAAGAAACTGCATCAACAATAGCAAACCATTCCTTGTTGTTGCATGAGGAGTCTTCAGAGTCATGACTTTAATAAACTGGGAGAAACTGACTTCTGAATACAATTTAAAAGTCACATGGGGTAGATGGGTGATGGGTTAAGGAGAGCCCTCATACAGATGAGCACCAACTACTGCGTGTAAGTGACGAATCACTAAATTCTACACATGAAACAAACATTACACTATATGTTAACTAGAATATAAATTACAATTTGGGGGGCGCCTGGGTGGCTCAGTGGGTTAAGCCGCTGCCTTCGGCTCAGGTCATGATCTCAGGGTCCTGGGATCGAGCCCCGCATCGGGCTCTCTGCTCAGCAGGAAGCCTGCTTCCCTTCCTCTCTCTCTGCCTGCCTCTATGCCTACTTGTGATCTCTCTCTGTCAAATAAGTAAATAAAATCTTAAAAAAAAAAAAAAAAATTTTACAATTTGGGGGGGAAGTCACATACCAAAATAATTCCTGAAACGGGGCATGATCTTATGATCCTTTAAAAGACTGTACTTTCATTAAGAACTGGGTATAATGAGGGGCGCCTGGGTGGCTCAGTGGGTTAAGCCGCTGCCTTCAGCTCAGGTCATGACCCCAGGTCCTGGGTTCGAGCCCCACATCGGGCTTTCTGCTCAGCAGGGAGCCTGCTTCCTCCTCTCTCTCTGCCTGTTTCTCTGCCTACTTGTGATTTCTCTCTGTCAAATAAATAAATAAAAAAAAATCTTAAAAAAAAAAAAAAAGAACTGGGTATAATGAAAGAAATATTTGAAGTCAGGACTACTAATTCTAAACCCAAACTCACTACCTACTTTGCTGGTTGGTTGTGGGATTCTGGATAAGAAAGTGTTTTTTTTCTGAGACCCCGTTGGTACTCTCTAAAATGGAAATTTAAAATAGCTAATTCTTTTTAGCTCACAAAGCTGATGCAAGTAAAAGTACTTTTAAAATTATGAAGTGCTAAGTCTCTGAATGTAGCTTATTCAAACTCTACAACCATTTCAGTTATCACCCAACTGTAGCTCCCCTTCCTGGGACAGGTATGTCCTAGTGGGTATTTTCAGAAAATGTCTCACTCTCATTCCAAAATGATCAGTCCATTTACTCAGAGACTACACCTCAGTCTTGTGCTAAGCAAATCTACTAAACATTCATGGTTTTGTGTCTAGCATCCTTCTTTTCTCAGGCAATATCCCCACTCTTTTGAGGCTCTCTTCTTCACCAAGCAGGTCCATGGGAGATGTTATCTCCTTCTATGTTGCTGCGCCTTTGGTCACAGTGACTCAGCAAAACACGGGCTCCTCACCCTAGCTGGACCGATCCCAGTGGATCAATCCCTATTGCCACGTTGGTCTGGCGGGTGGAAGTGGAGTCAGCATATAACTCAAGTAGACCATTCAGAGTTCTAGAGCAATAGCAAAGTCTTTTCCCCTTTCTTGGTAGAGTTATGACAACGTGAGTCTAGAAGCTGTTGGCATCCATTGTTCTAGCTTCAAGGACTGCCACTTCGCAGTGGTTAAGAATGAAGTCAATACTGAAAAAGAAACAAAGCTGAGGGGCAGGTAGTAGGTAGGTAGGTAGGTAGGTAGATTTCGTTAATTAATTTCTGGTTCCAGATAACTCTGAAACAGGTTTTGCTTGACTTTATCATGATTTGTTTTCTTAAACTAATACATTTCTTTATTTAAAGTTAGGTTTCGGAGTGTCTGGGTGGCAGTTAGTTAAGCATCTGACTCTTGGTTCTGGCTCGGGTCATGATCTCAGTATCTTGAAATCGAGCCCCAAATTGCATTCTGCACTCAGTGTAGAGTCTGCTTAAGACTCTCTCTCTCTCTCTCCCTCTGCCCCTCCACACTGCACGCATTCTGTCTCTCTCTCTCTCTCTGTCTCTCTGAAATAAATAAACAAATCTTTAAAATTAGGTTTCTGTGAACCTAACAATGACCAACTAATACAACAAACTAGAGAGGTCATGAAGCTTGAAATGGGTACAACATTTAGCAGCTGACTAACTCTTCAGAAGGATAGTCAACACTAAGTGGGGAATCTTTAGTAGAAGTTATTATTTTGCTAGAATTATAATTAGGTTCTGCCACCCCCAACCCCTTCCCTTTGATTCCCCCCAAACTCGGGGGAGGGGGGGAGCTGTCACATAAGGTG
Source organism: Enhydra lutris kenyoni (assembly GCF_002288905.1). Lineage (NCBI taxonomy): Eukaryota > Metazoa > Chordata > Mammalia > Carnivora > Mustelidae > Enhydra > Enhydra lutris. The sequence continues at coordinate 63,170,799 of NW_019154096.1, read as the reverse complement.
TTTTGTGCATACTCCAAATAAGGAAAAATGCACACTTGAAATTAAAATTCAGTTTGACTTTCGTCTTTGAAAAAGTTAGGCAAGATTAAAAATCTAGTATATGACCCCAAATTTATTTGCTCCTGGCAACACGTCATCTGTCCGACATCTCCACAAGTTACAGGAGAAGCACAGTATTTTTATGCCGGAGCAGAATATGAAATAAAACAAGCCCATCTTGGACCAGGGTGAGATTATGAATTTACATAGCTGAAGGAACATCTTGTTTTCTTTAAGGCGTTCAGTTGTTGGGAAAGTCCATGCTGGACCTTCAGGACTAAGAAGCACCAGCCTTTCTCATCAACAAAACAAAACAAAGGAAGAAGCCATCCTTGTCCAGTATTCCCGTTTGCTACTAATTTCTCTCTCCTCTATCCACAGTCACATTTCCCTTCTTCATCTCTCCATTTCCTCCTGGTAATCTCGCTCTCATTCCCACCAGTCCACTGAAATGACCCTAAGTCTGATGACCTTCCCTTTGCCCAAACAAATGGACATTCTCCGGTCCTACTTCTACTTAATCTTGTGGCATCTGATATTCTGCTCCTCCCATCCGATCACTTTTTTGTCTCCTGGCTTCCAGCACACTCTGATTTTCTGATCCTCCTACACACACCCTTCTGTCTTAGTGTCCTCTGCCAGCATCCTTTCCTCCACTTATTCTTCAACTTATCAGCATTCCCGGCAGTTCAATCCTTGCTTTTCTTCTGATTATGCTCGATATTTCTGGACAATTTCACCCACTCTCATTTTTAAACTCTCATATCATACATTTATGATCCCAAATCTTTATCTCTAATCCTGATATATTTCCAGGACCCAAAACCTTTAACCCCAATGCCTATGCCCACCTCCACTGTGACTGCCTGCCAAACTGTTATTCAAAACTCACTTCAGAAATCATCACCTCTTTGAAGCCTTTCCTAAACCGACAAAAGAGTTAGCTGCTCTCTCTTACGGAAAACACCTACAGGGGCGCCTGGGTGGCTCAGTCGTTAAGCAAGCGTCTGCCTTCGGCTCAGGTCATGATCCCAGGGTCCTGGGATGGAGCCCCGCATCAGGATCCCTGCTGAGCAGGAAGCCTGCTTCTCCCTCTCCCACTCCCACTGCCTGTGTTCCCTCTCTATCTCTGTCAAATAAATTAATTAAAAATTAAAAAAAAAAAAGAAAGAAAAGAAAACACCTACAACCCTTACCTAATTCCAGTAATTTATCTCCCACACTTACAGGTCTGATTTATTTTCTAGGTTGGAGGTTTTAATCATGTCTTAATTATCTTTCTAGTCCTAAAATCTAGCACTGAGCCGGTCATATGATCAGTTCTTGAAAACTGGTAGTTAACTGAATAATGTAGGACTGTGCAAACATTTACAAAAATAGCTTTCCCTGTCTTCATACCTGCTCCTCTCCACCACTTAAGCTTCCTAAAATGTGGCTTTGATTGCATCACTTAAGCCTAGAGGTCAAGGTCCTTCACATTCCAGATCCAAGCAACCTTTCCAACTTTGTTTCCAACTTCTAGCTCTCCAGTATACATGTTACATGCTACCCAGACTATTCATTATTACCCAAATCTCATTCTTTCCCTTTTTTTTTCCTGCTCTAACCTTTTGTTTAAGCTACCACTCAGTGTTCTTTGGTTGACTACAACAGAATTGACTAACCTAAGCCAAAAAAGGGAATTTATTAGAAAGATAGCTGTTAGAGGGAGAATCATGAGAATAAAATGGAGTGGCTCATAGAATCAATGATAAAAATGAGCCCCCAAGCTCAGAAAGGAGTACCTTGGGGTACCAAGGGAGCAGAACTCACTGACAGTCTCTGCAAAAGGAGAGTCTAGAGCGGTAGTGGCATGTTCTCCTCTTGGTTCACTCCGTCCACAATTCGAATTCCAGGAAATGTTCTCGAATGCACTCACTTGGGTAATATGTTCACCTGTTGACCTGTAAAGGGCATGGTGGCCTATTGGTTCCACCAAGACTGGGTCTAGGTATTTCCTCAATGGAAAGTTGAGGTGCTGCTATCAGAAAATAGAAGAGGATTCTGGGAAGTCAAAAACAAGAAACCAACTGCACCCACTTATTGCAACCTCTCTTAATATACCTTTTCCCCCATTTTTGTGCTAAATCCCACCTCTCCTTGAGGTGATTTCCTGGGATAGATCTTATCCCCTCTGAATTCCCAGACCTCTGGGCTCTGTTCTAGTGGCTCTGATGGTCATGAAAAAGTGCTTTCTGTAATTTTCCTCCTCCCCTTCATTTCCAGCTCCTTGGAAACAGGGACCACTCTTGTCATATCTTTGTCCTAACTCTGAATTTAGCCCTCTCCAACTAAATTCCTCACATGTTTAAGAGAATGAAAAGGTGATGATTTAGGAGGAAAGCATGAATGAGGAAGAAAGGAAGGAAAGAAAGACTGAATGAGAAGACCTTGGAAATATCTACCAACATTAAGTTTTTGGCAGACTTCTAGCACTACTCCTACATAATTCCCAAGACAGTTTCAAGCTTTTCACACCAAATGCCATCCCGTTTACAAATGGCACTGTCCTAGGATTCAGAACCTCATGACTAACAGCTATCATTGTTTTCACAGGGCTATGTTTTGAACATTACTACGGTCAATCCTCCAAATGGTCCTTTGGAGATACTAGTTACTATCCCATTCTCAGGGAAGTATGTAAACTCAGAGTGATTAAATAATTTCTCCAAAGTTAAACAGCTAATAAATTGCAGAGTTGGAATTTAAACAAGGTCTATTGTCCCGAACTGAGCTCTTAACCTCTAATGTACTACATAAAATATACTATATAAACAAATTTCATCATTTTTTTTTTTTTTTGCATATAGGATTGATAAATGCTGGTATACACATAAGTCTTCGCATAGTATTATCTTTTCTTGGTCACTCAACATTAACGGAAGTGCTTGATGCATGTTTTTTGTTAGTATTGAAAGAAGTGCTTAGTTAGTCTTGCACACCCCCTCCCCCATAAAGTAGTGTAAATATCAGTGCTAACTTAAATTCAGTAGCTGGCACCTGTCTTTGTGCATTGTAGCTATTTTTGGATAAAATAGCAGCAGAAACTATGTATTGGGAAATGTACAGTGAAACCACTAATAGAGGAAATTTTTATATTGGAGAACTTAAAAATGGACATATTACTAATGCTACACTATGCAGCACGTTAGAGAATGGTCAAAACTGAAACAAAGCCATTCTGGAATGATCCATGTAATAATGGATTAGGGTTGGAGACAGCAATATGAACTCATGTTTAGCTCACTATAGATGGCTACACATATAAATACTTACTGATATGTATATATATAAGATTTACTTGTACACATATGTACTTCCTTGTCTTCCAGCTGAGAAGGACTAGAAGCAATAATACCCCAGTAGCAATAAGTACCCAGCATCCAGATCTTGGTTTTGTTTTTCTTTTTCTTTCTTAAGAGAGAGAGTATGGGGGAGGGGTAGAGAGAGAGGGAGAGAAAGAATCCCAAGAATCCATGCTAAGCATGGAGCCTGACATAGGGCTCGATTTCATGACTTGAGACTCAATCAAGAGTCGGATGCTTAACCCACAAAGCCTGACCCAGGTCTTGGTTTCTAACACCACTTCTCAATAAATGGAAGCGGGACTCATTGTAGAAATGGCTGAATCTGGGGCTGGTACAGGAAAAACACAAGCGGATACTAGAGTTTTTATAATACTGGAAAGCAAGAAAGTGCTAAAAAGGAAAAAGAAACAAAACAAGAAAAACAAAAAACAAACCTGCAATGATAGGGGTCTATCAAAAGGACATAGAAGCCAGGTAAAGGGCTTCCAAAGGTCAAGGATGGAACAATTTGAGCAACAAAATAAAGTAGTATTGGAATACAATAAAAAAGAATGAAATAAATATCATAAATCCATGGATATAACTGACTAAGTAAATGGAGAAGAACAGACAAAATCTCTCCTGTAGGGGATCCCAAATGATTTACATAAATGTTAAGCCTTCAAGGAGGTGGAATGTGATTCCCCAGGCCTGAAGTGTGGACCGTGCAGAGGACTGCCTTCCGAAGAGTATGGAAAAGAAGCAAGAGAGTAACTTTACAGAGGAGAAACCTGACAAACCCAGACAGGTGATCAAAGTCAGCATCAGGAGTGATAAGTTACAGTATTCTTGATATAATGTGATAAAAACAGTGCGTTATTTCTGTGATCTTCTTCCCCCAAACCTAGAACTCCAGTGTAATCATGAGAAAAGTATCAGGCAAATCCCAGTTGAGGAATATTCTCTCAAATATCCTACAAGTACTCCTCCTAAACTGAAGTCTAGAGAAAAGCCTGAGAAAACTGTCACAGCTAAGAGGAACATAAGGAGCCCTGACTGCTAAATGTTTTCTAGTATCCCAGACTGGATCCTAGAATAGTGAAATGATATTAGGCAAAACAAACAGATAAAGAAAACAAAACGTAAGGAAATCTGAACAAAGTATGGACTTCATTTAATTATAATGTATTGGTCTGGGCTCACTGACTACAACACCAAATGTATCATATTAATATATGATGTTAACAATAGAGGAAACTGGGCATGGGATATATAGGCATTCTCTGTATTTGTGATTTTTCTACAAATCTAAACCTGTTCTGAAATTAAAAGTTATTTTTAAAAAACCAATGAAGCCATTACTCAGCTTAACTACATTGGTGAAGGGAGAGTGGTCCCTCTGGGATTAGAGTTTGGGTATGGGATTAAGTATGCCAATCCAATTTACTGTGCACCTAAATTCCTGAATTAGGACTGAAACCATCTCTTCAACTCTAACTCTCCAAAACAACAGAAATAGAATGCATGCAAGTCACACAGGAAATTTTAAATTTTCTAGTCTCCACATTTCAAAGAGTAAAAAGGAACAACTAAATATAGTTTTAAGATATGTATATATTTAGTTTGAATAATATTTAGTCCAATACATCCAAAATATTATTATTTCACTCTGTAGCCATATTCCAAGCACTCAGTAGAAACATGTGGACATTACAGCTCCATAGCCACATACTAAGCAAACCACAATATTCATAAGTAAAAGCATAAGTAACGCATAAGTAAAAGCTTTTCTCAATTCTATCTACAACCACTACAACTACAAAGGCCAAGAGAGAATCAAGGAACATTTACAGCTTCTATTTATGGCTATTCCTAGATGGTCTTCAAAAGCCTCCAAGGATTGACATATGTAATAAGAGAGACTTGAGCATTTTCTTCTAGCAAGGACATCTGTCTTGCCCCACCACTTTCACTTCTTTCCCTGCCTCCCTCCTTGACATCCTGAGCTCAAAGCCCAATTTCATTTCATATCCAAAAAGCTCAGATCACTCATATACTTTCAAATGCAGGCATCAGCAAGAGAGATCCACCTAACTCTAGTCTAGGCAGAAAAGGAAGAAAGAACTGAGGTCCAAGTTTCCTGTAAGAATTCAATTAATATCACAAAGTCTAAGAAGCTGGGTCCTAAGTAACCCTACCAGCTGTTGCCTCCAGCAGTATCAACACTTTTAATAGCTAATTTATCATGCACATTCTCTGGGAAGAAAATTGTGCTAGGGTGTTCCAGGCTTTCTTTCATTTGGTGTTCTTACAATATTGTAAGGTTGAAGCAATTACACCCTCTCCCCAACTTAAAGATGGAGGAAGCAGGCTTAGAGAGGCCAAGCAATTTGCCTGAGACTGCACATCTAGTAAGTAGCAAAGCAGAGATTCTAAACAGATCCAATGCCATGTGTGAATCTTACAGTGGTAGGATCCACAGAAGACCATTTCTCTCTCTGTAAATGAAGTAAGCAAATAATTGCAGAAGAACATTTTATTTATGATTCTTGAGGATGCCTGCCTGATGTAATGGAGCCTCTGCAGAGCATCCCCCACCTGGGGTTCTTCACCAAAGAAAAAAGAACTTGGCAATTAGTATTAGCTATGGTTTTCACACTTCCGTTTTCCTGACTTCACCACAGAACTCTTATCATTAAAATTAAATTTCAAATAGTGTCATAAAACTACTACCTAAGAAGGGACTGATGTGTTTCATCAGTCCAAGTACTAAAATTAGTTAAATTCAAACACTTCAGTCTAAGAGCAAAGTCTTTTTATTGTTTAAAACATATCACAGAGTAATCAAATTTCTCCTTTAAAATGAGGTTGTAAAATACTCAATCTTTTTCATTCTCCCTGGAGGTAACACTTTAATACATTGTACATGCACAGCAGAGATTGAAGTTCATTATAATCAATCCTACTCACTCTACTTCAATTTAAGTAAGTCAGTAAGCTCGGGGACTGAACTGCTCTGGCTGCAAAGTTTCCTCCAATTTTAAACTTCTCAAATCAAGTAAAGCATAGTTCATCTCCTCTAGGTCAACCACTAATGATGTCCAGAGAGATGATAATTACTTTTAATCATACTTTTCTTTTTTTTTGGTGATACATATTAATTTTTTAGTTCACAGACATATATCTGAAATTTATAACTACATGGATATATTTTTCATCCTTTTCTATTTATCAATTGGAAACAGATCATAAAGGGAGCAAGCATAAACAACTACTAAGAGGGAAACTACTACATTTTTAAGAATTATTATCATTCGATTAGTCAGGTCAGTAAGCATTTTTCCAGTGCCCGCTATACAATCTTCTTTCAATTCCGGTGAAGCTGCTATGTTTGGTCCTTACATTAGACTATATGCAAGGCCAGTCAAGGTTTTATTTTTAAGGCATGTAAATCGAAGGTTTCCTTCTATATGGCAAGAATGGTTACATTGAGGCATAAAGACAAGGAAAAAAAATCAACTTAACAAGATCTATTTTCTTGGAAACAGCTTTTACAACTTTGCACCCATGGATGACTTTGTTACTTTATATAAAACACCTGCCCAATACAAAAATCTATTAGCCCAAACAGAAAATGCTTCTCTGTTAAAACTGTTACAATTAAAAATAAACAAAAAGCCAACTGAAATCACTAGTCCTGATACTCTGAGCCTCAAGTCAAAAGAAGTAGTCTCCAGCAACAAGGAAAACAAAAATCAAGATGGCCTTGGGCAGTGGAGAAAAGCGGAACTGAAGAGAAGAGACGAGGTGATGCATCATGAAGTGATGAGGCCATCAGCCACCTTCTCCGAGGCAGCAGAGCTCGGTGGTATATACTACCTTGGTTCTGTCCTCTTGTTCCCTCACTTGGGCTCATAAACCTCTTTAAGACATCATTCACCTCACCAGAACTAACTGGGACTTCAGGAGATGAGTGGGGTGTAAGTTCAGAGATCCTGGTTTCAAGCAAATGACCCTATTTATAGAAAATAGGTGGGGGAGAGGGAAAGAGAAACAAGGAAATAAAGGAAGAAAATTATTTATAAACCCACAAGTTTGGGGAAAGTAGTGAAAGGTAACGAGGAACGATAATTTAGGTCCTGCAGAAATTATTGCTGGCATCAAGGATTGACTAACAAGGTGGGAAATAGGAAGCTGCCCACCAATTCACAGATCACTGAGCATCCTCTTTTCTATGCACTACACCCCAGAGCCAGGTAGAGCCAAGTCCAGACGATGGTTCAATTTCTCTAACAAAACTAAGCTAAAAGTAATAATCTTATCTGCAACTAACCACTCAAACCTGTACTTAGATAAATCCTAAAACAATGTCTCACATACAAAAAAAAAATTACCAAATATCATATTTATATTCATCTGTTCATTTACTTAAACATTTTTCTGAGCCCTAAGTAAATGCCAAGGAAATCAAACAAAGCTCCCACCTTCATAGCTGACACTTAAGCATGGAAAGCAAGATATGCTAAAATACAAAAACAAGGGGCACCTGGGTGGCTCAGTCGGTTAAGTGGTTGCCTTTGGCTCAGGTCATGATCACCGGGTTTTGTGATGGAGCCTCCAGAAGACAAGGGAGTGCCTGCTGAGGGGGAGGGTCTGCTTTTCCCTTTCCCTCTGCTGCCCCCCCCACCCCCGCCCATGCTCTCTCTCTCTCTCTCTCTCTTCCACTCACTCTCTCAAATAAATAAATTATTTTTAAAAATAAAACAAAGAAACAAAACCAAAAACACCTCTAGATGGGATACGTGGAATTTTAAAAGTGAGAAAAATCATCCTGTACCAAGTGTTACAGAAAATTAGGTTACAGTCTCCCAAGAAGGATGAAAAATAAGATAAGGGGTTGGGGGTTGTGAAAAATACTAGTAATTATAGCAGCTAACACCAAAAAAGGGCTTTCCATATGTTAAATCATTTAATCTCCACAACCCCACGAGAGACGTACCGTTCTCCATTTTACCAAGAAGTAAAGTTGAGAGCGATTTAAGAAACTTTCGTAAGTTCCACAACTTTTAAGTGGCAAAGCTGGGATCTGAATCCTGGTACCATGGCTCTTAACCCTATTTTGCCGCATATAGTAATATTATTACTAACAAAACAACCGGTTACTATATATTGCAGACCCATGATTTAGGTACGTTCATTCACTCTTTGAATATCCACATCTCTATTTTACAAATGAGACAAAACAAAACAAAAACTAAGAATCAGAGAAACGTTCCCAAGGTTGTAGAAGTTAACAAAGCGGCGAAGTCCGGATTCCAGCCCAGAAGGCTCAGCGTAGGCTCCTTTCATGGCACTCCACAACCCAGCCTGGACTGTGCTTTTACCCTCAACCAAGTCCAGCTCCATCACTCCGGGAGGGCCCCTGCACCACCTCGCTCCTCAGAGACGTTCCACCGCCCGCGAGCCTCAGCGCCCTCAGGGCCACCCCCGCCCGGCCGGGTCGGGACTCTCACCAGGCGGGAGTCGGGGGACCCTCGCAATCTTGCTGGTGATCTCTGCCGTGAGCACCGCGAAGTCCTGCTCGTAGCCTTCGAAGTCGGATGACATGGCGGCTCGGGAAAGATCGGCCCGGGCCGGAGCCCAGGTCGTGGCAAGAGCCACGCGGGACCGACGAACACCTTGTAAGGACCCTGGGAGGGGGCCTCGAGAGCAGAGTGGAGAACCGGGGACAGCTCCCAGCCTGGCCGCTTCCTGGTTGTTCGTCGCAATCTCAGTCCTCCGGAAATTGGCCTGGATGCGTTTTTTATTGTCCGCTCGGGCTTCAAGATTTTAAAAAAAATCTCGAAAGAAAAGCACTTCTATTAGAGCCCCGAAAAGCTTCCTAAAACCTGCGGGTTCTCGGGGATCACTGAAAGCATTTTTTGCCACTCCACGTTCTGAAAAGCGGCTCCGGCTCCCCAAGCTATGGATCCCAGGAAAACTTGCTTCCCCGGGGAAGTCTTATGCGGCGAACCTCCCGGAAGTGGCTGTCGCAGAGACCGTACCGCGGGCGGGAGCTGGAGAGCAGCGGCGAGAGAGCAGGCGGGGAGACAGACTGGTGGCGGCAGGTTCTGCACTCCACCCTCTTACAACCAGGATTTGCTTTCTGCTTGCGCTGGCCTGAGGTCCCCATGACGGCGTTATCCGAAGAGGAGAAAACCTGTTCCGGGTGAGCCCAGGCCGCCCCGGAAATGCGATGGCTGAGGATCGGGCACTAAGGACCGGACTGAGGTGGGAGCCAAGGCAAGGGATGTAACTATGATTTGGGCGGTCTTCGCCCCACCCGAATGAGCCCAGAATCTCCAGAATGTTGAAACCAACCACGCTTGCCGGGATGTTTCTCCTCTGAGTGAGGATTTCTAAGCGCTCTGCTCCATGACCCTGGCGGGAAACTGAGGCACGAGGCAGTAGCATCTGTTGCGTGAAAGTCCCTATTACCCTTTTATCTGGGATCGTCCCTTGACTCGCTGCAGTCCAGTGAGAAATCAGTCCTTCCACAGATCTTCCGACGCTCGGCGTCCTGCCTTCCCTGTCCCTCGCTCCGGAGGCATTTCCTCCTTTTTTTCCCCTCAAATATTTTCATTCGTGTTCATTCTCCCGTGTTCCTCGAGTCATGATTGCACACACACCTCTGTCTCCCGTCCCCTGCCTTCACTCCCTCGTCTCTTTACCTTTGGCCCAAATAGATCCTGCAGTTGGTGTTTGGGAGCAATCGCGGGCAAATGTCTTAGACCGAGTCGGGCTTTTACTTGACAAATCGCGATTCGGTAAAAGGCAGTTTGGAATTCCGTAAAAGGAGGTCGATGACTTGGTTTCTAGTCGAGGGTCAGCTGTTCGTTGTCAGCTTGGTGTAATCACCCTCTCCAAGCCAGTTTCTTTTCTATGAAGAAGGGAGCTGAATTCAGTCACCCCTAATGCCTGCTCCAGCTCTGAAAATCTTTGTCTCTCCAAACCGTTCACTAAAGGTTGGACAGTCCCAGTTCCCCGACAAGTTGAAAACAAAGGAATAAAAACAACTCTTTCAGAATCATGTATTCAGTTCATATGCCATTCAGACTTGAGCCCTATTTGGGATAAGATAAAGATAGTTCTCTTCAGCATCGGATAAGGCGCTCATCCCATAGGAGTGCACTCGTGAGATGCTTTTGTTTAGGTGGTTATTGGAGTTAAATGTATATAATAAAACTTTTTACTGAGCTTTCTCATTTTGTTTTCTTTAGATTGGGTTTCAAGCCAAGACACTGGATTCTCCTAGTTAAGATAAAGAGCTCTGAGTGTGTTACAGTGAAAATGGCATAATCTGCATTAACATCCCACAGCTTAAAGGCATGACAATTAAGGAACCCACATGGACTTGTGGCACATGGAAATGTGTGCACAGAAAAAGGAAATCTATAATTTTTTAAAAGTAGGAAGGCATTCTTCCTCACCAGAATGGGTACATTCTGCTCAGTTATCAAGTTTGAAAATCTCCAAGAATTAAAGAGACTGTGTCACTGGGGTCCCATTATAGCCCTTGGTGTTATAGCAATATGTTCTACGATGGCCATGATTGACTCTGTGTTGTGGTATTGGCCTTTACATACAACTGGAGGAAGCGTGAATTTCATCATGTTGATAAATTGGACTGTCATGATTCTTTATAATTACTTCAATGCCATGTTTATTGGTCCTGGCTTTGTTCCTTTGGGGTGGAAACCGGTAAGAAAAAGATCTCTTAAGAAACTCTAACAATAATCATATATTTAGTTTATGGCTTATCTGCTAACCAATAATATCAGACACAGCCTACTTTTTGCCTTAGTAGAGGCTAAGCATATTATTCTAATTATCATTTAGAGCTCAAAGAACTTATTTTTTAAGATTTTTAAAAATTTATTTGACAGACAGAGATCACAAGTAGGCAGAGAGGCAGGCAGGGAGAGAGAGGAGGAAGCAGGTTCTCCACTGAGCAGAGAGCCCGATGCGGGGCTTGATCCCAGGACCCTGGGATCATGACCTGAGCTGAAGGCAGAGGCTTTAACCCACTGAGCCACCCAGGTACCCTCAAAGAATTTATTTTGTATCTGTTTGGAAAAACTCATCTAAATTAGTATTTCCCAAAAATTAAAAAAAAAAATAGTATTTCCCAGAGAAATTTTATGGAATACTTGTCCTGCATTAAAAGAAAAAAGAAGAATGAAGGGGGCTGGGGAGTCTATAGTCCTAAATTTAAGAAATACTGCATGTTATAGAGAGCAGTTTGGCTCTAGGATCTTTTGTCACATAATACATTAACAGCCCTCAGAACTGGAAAAAAAAAAAACCCAACTTTAAAAATTGCTGGCTTAAATCATAAAGTTTTAAAGTCAATGTTAAAATTGTCACATTAGGAAGTACAGTACAAATCAATTTGTGGCTTTTTAAAAGTTGTGGGAAGTTTATGCTCATGAATTTCCATATTGCTTGCTGAGGGACACCACCTGATAGCTTGTTAGAAATGCAGAATCTTGGGCTCCACTCGAGACCTAGGAATCAGAATCAGCATTTAACAAAATCGCCAGATGATTAAGTATGTTAATGTTGGAGAAACACTAATGTAGTATACTATTTAAAGTGGGTACAGAGACAACTTTGTATCCTGAAAACCTTATAGTTGAGAGAAACCAAGGGACTTGTATAAGTAACTAAATTATAGGGAAGAATGGGATGAGTGCTGTTGAAGTTAGAAGGACCTGATCTTTTCCAGCTGGGGACCTGAGGGAGGAGTGGAAATTTCCATAGATGGGAAAGAAGACATTCCTGGTTGGTTGGTGGTGGAAGCATATAGTCAGAAATAACAGGTTATGTTGTGCCAATAAAGCGGAAACAAAGGCAGATTGTGGAAGGCCTTAAATGCGTGAGGAATTGTTAGGCCATAGGGAGGTAGTAGAGGTTTGTCAAGCCAAGCTCTGACCTAATCAGAGTTGCATTATAGGAATATTATTCTGAAAATAGTTTGGATTAGAAAGAGATACAGTAAAGGAAAGTAGTTAGAAGTGACTAAAATGGTGCAAAAGAGATCTTAAAAGTATCAGCTCTGATGTTTGAATCCTCACTCCAAAGTTCCTGCCACACGGTCAGCTACCTTTTTCCTGAACTCCTCCCATTCTAGTAAGAGTTTGGGAAAGTAGAATCAGCTGTGATCAGTGGCGGTGGGTTTGGGTGGAGCAGGGGAAGAGAAATTAAAAATGAGTTCTGGGTAATTGGAAGAGCGATGTGGCTGTTAACCAGAAACTCATTATTTAAAAATATTTCAGCTCAAATAAAAGGGCTGGAAATGCAAGTTAGGATTCTGTCCTTATCCCAACCCCTCATAGAAGAAAATCAAACCATACCAAAGCATTTATTCATAAGACTTGACATGTTATTACTTAGGATCAGATAACTGATGGATTTTTTTTATATTTTGCTACCAAGGAAAATTCTCAGGATAGCATGTACCTCCAGTATTGTAAAGTCTGCCAAGCATACAAGGCGCCACGGTCACATCACTGCAGAAAGTGTAACAGGTACTGTCTTTGCTCCTCATTGGGGACTGATCAGCTTGGTTACTGGTCTTACGTTTTTCTTTCTGCCACATCAGTCTCAATTTTAGTCTCTATACGGTGGCTTCTTTGTAAAAACCATTGTGAAAACACTTGTGTCCATATCTCCATTTTATTAAGTTACCAATTTTGATAATAAACATTCCTCACTCCTTTTTGTTATAAGTGAAAAGATTTTTTTTTTATTTGCTTTTTGGAAAAATATACATTTAATTTTGCTTCTTGTCCTACCAAGAGTAAAAAGTTATACCTTCAAGTTGTTTCCATAGATCAGGATTAAGTGTGCTTGTCTGCTGTCATCTTGACTAGCTTTAGAATTGTTCTGAGTCTAAAGTATAAGGGACACCTGCCCTTTCCATCATTTGGGTTCACTAACATTTACAGTTTACGCAGATCTAATAAATGAATTCAGGTGTGTGTTATCGTAGTGTTCAATATAAAAAACTTAATGGGAAGAAAACTAAATCACTATAAGAATACGAAATAAACTAGAACTTTTTTAAATACACAGCTCTTACACTGATTAATAAGAAATTTGTGATGAGAATGTTGAGATTTAGGAAAACCACTTGTGGCAAATATAGTTTGGTATGAGGCCAGGAAATGTTCTTCTAGCAACAAGGAAAGGAAGCTCAGTAAGACTTTGCTTGTTATACCACATCTTTTTGTTTGTTTGTTTGTTTGTTTGTTTGTTTTTTAACAGCTTTATTAAAATATAATTTAGACATCATACAATTCATTGATTTAAAGTATATAATATTAGAGTTTGGGGTATATTGCATGATTTTTTAAATTGTGGTAAAACTATAAAACATAAAACTGGCCATTTTAACCATTTTTAAATGTGCAAATCAGAGGCATTACATTCACAATGTTGTGCAACCATCACCACTAATTTCTAAACTTTTTAACACCCTACGTAAACTGTTTTTTTTTTTTTTAAGATTTTATTTATTTATTTATTTATTTGAGAAAAAGAGAGAGGAGAAAGAGCACAACGGGGTGAGGGGCAGAAGAAGAAGCAGAGACCGCTAAGCAGAGAGCCCAATGCAGGGCTTGATCCCAGCACTGTGGGATCTTGACCTGGGCGGAAGGCAGAAGCTTAACCGACTAAGCCACCCAGGCACCCTGATTTTTTTCTTTTTTTAAAATAGGTTCTGCACCCAGCACAGAACTGAACTCAGGGCTTGAACTCAGAACTGTGAGATCAGACCTGAGTTAAGATCAAGAGTCAGACACTCAACAAACTGAGCCACCCAGGCTTCCTCTACATAAACTGATTTACCACATCTTATATTCCATAGTTAGCTTCGTAGCTCAGAGAATCCACATCTAAAGGATGAGAACAGGAAGGAAGGAAGGAAGTTACAAGGTCTGCTGGGTCCCATCAACCCTGGCGGAGATTTAGAAGTGATTTTGTTGAATCTCTGTTGTACTCTTACCTCAGTCACTGCCTTTCAGAGCTAGAGGAAGACCAGGAACCCAAGCTTATTTCTTTTTTTTTTTTTAATATTTTATTTATTTGACAGACAGAGATCACAAGTAGGCAGAGAATCAGGCAGAGAGAGAGAAAGGAGGAAGCAGGCTCCCTGCTGAGCAGAGACCCCGATGTGGGGCTCGATCCCAGGACCCTAGGATCATGTCCTGAGCCGAAGACAGAGGCTTTAACCCACTGAGCCATCCAGGTGCCCCCCAAGCTTATTTCTTTATAATGAACCTCTCTGTGGGCCTCCTGACTTCTTAAAACAAACTCACTTGTAGCAGACTTCGTTTCCTCAGAAGCTGTTACAAAGCCCGACTTCTCTTGTGCTGTTTAGAATTTAAAAGCAGTCACTGTTCAGAGTTGTTTAAAAACTCATAAAGACTTTGCTTTCTGTTCCATGGAGTATAATTCCTCTGTGAGTCATAGACTTGCTGGATTCCTGTTTCCTTGATCTTTTGAAGACCAAAGTTGTTTAAAGTAGACAGGATTTTTTGCCTCATGTTTTATGTAAATTTTTCTTGTTAGATGTGTGATGAAGATGGACCATCACTGTCCTTGGATCAACAATTGTTGTGGTTACCAAAACCATGCTTCGTTCACACTGTTTCTCCTTTTAGCACCACTGGGTTGTATTCATGCTGCCTTCATTTTTGTTATGACTATGTATACACAGCTTTATAATCGGGTAAGTGACAGTGTTTGTTATAAAATCATTTATGCCAAATTAAATGGTAGTTACAGTTATTTAAGAAGCCACTTTGGAATGATGATGTTCATGATTTAGGTTGGGAAAACAGAACTTTGCTTTACATATATATGAATTTCTTTTAAGAAAAAAGCTATTAAAATTTAATTTTTTTCTTAAGATTTTTTTTATTCATTTGAGAGAGAGAGCATGAGTGGGAGGGAGAGGGAGAAGCAGACTCCCTGCTGAGCAGGAAGCCTAACACGGGACTGGATCTCAGGACCCTGCAATCATGACCTGAACTGAAGGCAGCCACTTAACTGACTAAGCCACCCAGGTGCCCCAACATTTAGTTTTTTAGACGAGGAAAAATTATTTTGTTTTGGAAACTTACCTTACTAGCTGTAGTTGAAGTTGATAATATTATTACTGTATGTATAATTTATTCAATTTCATACTTTGTAGCTGTGGTAAGAATAATGAGAAAAAAGGAACAAGAAGAAAAAGCCCTAGTATTTTCTATTTCCATCTAATTCATGTGGCAAGTTTCAGTTCTTCTGTTCATTTCTAATTCCAGTGCCATGGAAGGTAGCTCATGGAGCAGGCACATGTCCTAAAATATCCTCCAGAAGATTAGGTTGACTTATGGGCAAGTAGAAAACTTCAGGGGTCACAGATTCAATCCCTAAAGAAGGCTGGTGGGTAAATGCTAAAAGGACTGTAGCACCTGGAGAATGTAGGCCCTTCATAGGTGGGACAATCCATATCAACCTCAGCCAGTTTCTGATGTCTGGAGACAGACATACTAGATCTTCTAGTGTTTCAGGAAAAAATCAGAAAATCTGGACTTCAAAAAAGTTAAAGTTAAACCAGAAGTTTAACGTCTCCTGATTTTTAAATGTTAGCACCTGGGTGACTATTTGAAAACATTTCGCAGGCCAGGTGGTAAGCATCTACAGGGCATGTTTCGCTGCATTTTGCCAGTTTTTACACCTCTGATTGTAGCACATGAGGGAAGAAACAACTAAATTCTAGGCTATCTTTTTTTTTTTTTTTTGCTGCGGAAGATTCCTGTAAATATTGAAAAGCAAGGAGAAGATGGGTGACACAATTATAACTTAGATTGATGACTAGTGCTGTTCTTGCATATTAATGTTAGTGGGTATACCTTACGCTTTCTGAGGAAATAATTAAAAACAGAAAAAAAAAAGGTAACATTTGAAAATAACTAAGAATGATATTCTGCATATTAGTATGAGTTCAAGCCCCAGTATCAATTAGAAACAAATTAGAAATTCATTTTCTTTTAGCCACAGCTTCAAGTTATCATTTGTTGATCTTTTTTTGATCAAGTTGTTTTAAGTGTTCCAGTACAGTCTGACCATTTATGACAACTGAACATTTCAAGTGTGTGTTGTTGTTTGTAGCTCTCCTTTGGGTGGAACACAGTCAAGATTGATATGAGTGCAGCCCGGAGAGATCCTCTTCCAATTATTCCATTTGGATTAGCAGCATTTGCGGCCACTTTGTTTGCCTTGGGATTAGCTTTAGGAACAACCATAGCTGTTGGGATGTTGTTTTTTATCCAGGTAAGTTTCTTGTTTACCTCTAGCTAAAAGTTGTCCACTTACTGGGGCTGCTTGTAATGAGAAAGAGCTAAAGACTACATTTAAGTGTGCAGTATGAAATGGAAGTTACTGTTACCTGTTCCATCGAGGTAGCTAATCTCTGTACTAGCCAGATGATTTTGAAGTAACTACCAGAATTTCCAGGTAATTGAATTTTTAAAGTGTTATCTTAGAGTTATATATCACTTTATAGTTAAGAAAGCTTTTATCACATTATGGTCTCTCTTGATCTTCACATCAACCCCCAGAAAGAGTTGAAGAGGAATATTTTCCCCTTCCTTACAGATGAGTAATTGAATCACAGAAAGGTGAAGTGACTTAACTCAAGATAACCCTCTTGTGTATTCAGTAAACATAATTATTAATGCTGTTTTATAATAGCATGTATTTAATCATCATCGTCGTAATAAAGCCAATGTTTATTCAGCACTTACTATGCACAAGACACCGTTTTAGGGACATCACATGTAGTAGTTCATTTAATTTCAGTAACAACCCTATGGTACGGTGCTATTTAATGGCTACTCTGGTGAATTACTGTGCTAATTTCGGAGGCTACAATAATGAAAATGAAAAAAGTCCTGCTCCTAGGGAAGTCACAATTAGTAGTAAACAGTTAACTAATACTGGCTCATGTGTGTATCATAGATTTATGTACAAAGTGCTGTGAGAGCACAGGGGAGGAGGATGTGGCCCATGACAAAACAGTTGTGAACCATTCCATTCACCCAGTTAGCTTATTCAGTAGTCAAAGGCGCACTGTGGGCCAGGTTCTGTTGTGCTCAGCCATGGGAATATGATGAGGACTTCTTGCCCATGTGTGTCTTTACTCTGCCACACTGTTTCTATGGACACAGCTGGACTAAAAGGAAACGCAGACCTCATAGAATCAGAAATGCTGGCCTGAGGGCTCTGGTGCATCACCCACCCCTTTCAAACTCGTAGTTTTGAAATATCTTGGTTTTGGTTATACTTTATGTTTTCTATTAGCCTGGGGTCAAATTCTTTGAAAAAATTCCCCCAGTGCCTCTAATTAAGAATCATATTAGAAATAGACTAAAACCCTGTGGTGTAAAAGCCCAGATAAGTGGAATTAGTCATAGCTAGGAAAATTGATTAATAGAATCAAGACTGAATATATTTGGTTTTTAAAGCAAGCAGAATATCTAGGTTGACTGAGTCACTTCCTTGTAGTAAATAAATTAATCATAAACTTAAGGTTAATTAAAGATAGTGATAAGCGATTTTAGTAGCAAAATGCACAAATACTGATTAAGTGGATTATATCAATGTTTTATTAATAGTGTGGAAGCCTTGTTCAGAAGGTAGTACTTAAAACCTGAAGCTTTATTAAAATAGTAGATTCAGATTTGATTATGGATGATGACCATAATCATTTTGTGGAGAGGCTTTGTAGCTCAGTGCTTAAGAGCAAGGACTTTAGAGTCAGATAGACCACACCCTGAGTGTGTCACTTAACCTCTGTTACCCTGATCTCTTCATCAGTGGAATGCATCAATAAAAATTATCTCATAGGGTTACTACAAAGATGATAATCTTAAATGAACTGAAGTTTCATCATAAAATTTTACTGTGTATCATTTAATTTTCAGATGAAAATAATTCTCAGAAACAAAACTTCTATTGAATCATGGATTGAAGAAAAGGTAAATTTTAATAATTGTTTCCTCAATCTCAATAAAGATTAGTTCAGAAAAAATTTAAAAAAATAAAGATAAGTTCATAGGCCAGATTAACTAATAAATGCCTGGAAGTGAAAACTTCACTATCAGATGGCTTTCTTTGGTCATTTGCATGCCACATAAAAGATAAATATAGGAAAGAAACATTTTGATTCATTCTTGGTTTAATATAACTCCCACAGAAAAACGCTTCTCATTCACCCTGAGTTGCTGAAGAAGCCCAAGCCATCCATTAAACCATTTGGCCATTCTTCCTCAGATTAGGGGTTAAGGCAGACCATTCGGAAAGGAACATCTCTCCTACCAAGATGCCATCAAGTTTTTTTCAGTGCTTTAGGACTAACAAACCTTCATAAGCCATAGGGCTTAGAGCATAGCTTGTTACAGACCTCCAACCCTTAATACATATACTTCAATACATATACTTCAATATATGTACACATATATTGTACAATACAATACATATACTTCAATACTTCATCCTGTCTGTTGCGATTCTGTTGTAAAGTCAATCTGACCACTCTGCTCCTGCTTACAGCTTCTCAGAGCCTCACCATCACTGTAGCAGGGACTTTAAACCCACATGCCTGCGGCGGCCAGGCGGGTCACTTAGGTGACAGGAGCCAGCCTGTGTACTAGAGCTGCCTAACAGATGAAGCTGATTGTTACCATGGAGGGCAGGGGGTACTCACTCAGTATTCTGAAATCATCTAATTGTTTTTCTAGAAGAGTAAGAGATCTGGATTTCTGTGACATCTCTTTGTTTTTAGATATTAGGAAGCAATTCACATTAAAAACAAAAAACCTTGTGGGCCAAATAAAACATACCAATAGGACATACTTAGGCCCCTGGCAGTCAGTCTATAGCTTGAAGTTATAGGACTAGTTTCTTAAACTTTTTGGTTTCAGGACCCTTTTACATTCTCAAAATTGTTAAGGACACTAAAGAGCTTTCTTTCTTTCTTTTTTTTTTTTTTTTACTAAAGAGCTTTCTTAATGTGTGTAGTAGTTATCAATGATTGTCATATTTCCTGAGAAAAGTTTTGAAGATTTATAATTTCATTTAAAATAATAAACCCATTATATGTTAATAAAAATAGCATATTTTTAAAAATTATTATATTTTTCAAAGTAAATAGAAGAGTGGCATTGTTTTATATTTTTACAAATCTCTTTAATATCTGACTTAACAGAAGACAGTTGGATTCTCACATCTCCTGCATTCACTCTGTTGCGATATGTTGCTTTGATTGAAGTATATGAAGAAAATCCAGCCTCACACAGATAAGTAGGTAGAAAAGAAGAGAGTATTTTAATAGGCTTTTTAGTTAACAGTGGATATTCTTTGATACTACATGAAAACTTCACAGGTGATAGCCTTGAAAGGTTAGTTGTATGTGAGATGTAAAGCCCTATCAGTAAACGTTTTGTACTCTTGTACGTTTCATTCCATCAGTACATCTTGCTCTTTGAATGGACCTTTTACCCATACATGATTTTATAACATCAGGTATTGGTCATTTGGAAAATACAGTTTTATAGAGTAATGAACATTTTCCAAATGCTGACACATTGATTCATATCACTACCAATTTTGTGGGGGGAAGGGCCTTTATTTTGGAAAGCAATCAGGCTCATCGCGGTGGATACAAATTTTCCAAAATTCTAATTTTCACTTGAAAGCCTTAATTTTTTCACTGACAATAAATACTCAGTTGTTTACATTGAAGTAACAGCTTGACTTTGTTCATTTTTGAGAAAATTTCTGCCAAATATTGAAGTTTCAATAACCTTAGTTTGTTTCATTACTCATTCTTTCAAGTAAAATTGCATTAAATGAAAAAAGTTGGCTGTACAGCTTTTATTAGTTCACAACGCAGACAGATGTTTTCCTTGAGACAAGCGCTTTGGTGTGCTTTATGTGTACTCCCCATCTTGTCACACAGAATATTGAGAGGTCATCTACTTGACAGTTGAGATTTAATGAAAGTAATTATTTTTATTGCATTATCAAGAACATTCTTATGTAAAACTCTTGCTCGATTTTTTTTTAATTATGCGTATGTAATGGTGAAGAATATAATCTCTATTTACACAGTTTGGTGCCACTATCATGATTCCCGCTAAAGGGACTAGCAGTTTTACCCACTGCAAATATCAGCACAATGAAAAAGACAAATAGCATGTTAGTATTAAGATGAAAGTTGTTTGGCTTTGTTGAACCGTAAGAAAAGATCTTGGGGACTGGAAGAGGTATGCAAGGCATGCTTTGAGAACCACTAATATACAGGTTTAAGTCCAAGCTCCTTAGCTTATGCATAATCAAACCTTTCCTGTCTTCCCCTTGTCTATTTCTTCTGCATTTTCTACCTCTTCCCACACCATCTCACTCTTGATACCAACTAAAATCAAAAACTCTCAATTTTATACATCATATGCTTCTGTATCTTTTCACATGTCATTCGCTCTACCCAGAACGCTCTTCCTCCTTTTTGCTGATTTCTTCTGCCTCAAGACCTAGTTTAGGTGTCATTTCTTCCAAAGAACCTTCCTTGACTCTCCCTAGATTAGCTAAGTGGACTTTTTTTTTCTTTCTTTTTTTTTTTTTGCCTTTCCCATAGCACCTGTTACACATCTCTGTTGCCTCTTTCTTACTTTGTCTCTCTCTCTCTCTCTCTCTCTTATTTATTTATTTATTCATTCATTCATTCATTCATTCATTTAGAGAGAAAGGGAGAGAGCATGAGCCGGGGGGAAGGACAGAGAGGGAAAGAGAGAATCTTAAGCAGGCTCCACACTCAGTGCAGAACTTGATGTGGGACTCAATCTTAGGACCCTGAGATCATGACCTAAGCTAAAATCAAGAGCCGGATGCTTAACTGACTGAGCCAACAGGGACCACACCTCTGTTACCTTTTAACATAGTATGGATAGAATACCCTAACTTCACGGAGTGCTTCTCTTAGGCAGAGACCAGGCCTCAGTCTTTTTGTAAGCTACTCTCATCCTTACCACTATTTCTTTGTTAATGGCTTAAATCTCTGTTCTTTGAGACTCTTAACCATTTTGAAGATTCTGAGACTTTTGTTTATAGAAAGGGAAAATAAATTATCCTTTACTGTTGGTGTGGGAATTTGCAGTTTAGTAGATTCATACATATATATAGCTTGAGAGTTATTTTAATTGAATTAACATCAATATTATTTTCTAAGCAATAGCAAGAAGCCTTTCCCTAAAATATTGTCCCCGATAATAAAATATTTCAAGGTGTCATTTCTAGTTAATGTAATATATCATTAGATTAATAATTTTTTTCTGATGACCAAGGCTCTTCATAAAGTACCATGCTAAATCCAGAAGTTATTTTAAAACTGGCACTCTGTTGCTGACTAAAAAATACAAATAAATGATTAACTTTATAGAAAATTTATTGAAATTTATTAGGCACTAAAATTGATGCAAATTTAAAAAAATCAAAAAAATTGATACAAATTTCAGCTGGGTTTGTACACTTATTGTAAGAATAAATTATGCATCTTTATACCACTAGGTGTCAGTGGAACTTAAGAAATTCTAAGTCAGTTTATCTCCTTAAGTTCAAGTTAACAATTTAAGTGCCTAGAATATAATTTATACAACCTGAATATTTATATATATGTATAAAGTACACCTATAAATGCATATATACATAAGTATATATATACATGTATAATGGTATAAAAAACTGAAAGAGGATCTACACATTTCTGCTAGATTTTTGAAAAAATAATTTTCAGAAAATGATGACTCCCCTGGAACCCGTTTTTCTGGCCGTTTCACAGGTGTTGTTCTACCCACGATACAACTGTCGCATTCTGGAGCACCCCTGAAACAGTTTCTTTCATCCTGAATAAACTCTTGCTTTCTCTTAAATCTTTTTATCACCATCCCTTCCTTACACCTGTATTCTTTTGTTTTGCTGAGCAAAGAGCATTAAGGATATGTTATATGTGGAAAAAAGCTAATAACTCATTTATTTATTTAGATTTTATTTATTTGAAAGAGAAAGAGCACGAGCAGGGAGAGGGGCAGTGGAAGGAGAAGCAGACTCCTGGCTGAGCAGGAAGCCTGACATCGTGCTTCCATCCCAGGATCCTGAGACCGTGACCTGAGCCCCAAAAGCAGATGCTTAACCAACTAAGCCACCCAGGCACCCCTCTATTAACTCTTTTAATAAGGATTTTGGAATGTGTGTTCCTGAATAAGCCCAGTCAGATATATCCTGAATGATCTCATATGAGGTCGGTGTTATATAGCAAGTTCCTCTTATATTATGATAAGTTTGTCTGTCTCTTCTATGTAACATGACAACAGGGAGGAAGCATTTTTAGGAGTGATACAAATTTGAGGAATAAATGTATGTTACTGTCAATACTATCAATAGGACAGTATTTAGAGCCATTGGAGGCAGAGGCATCTGCTATCTTACTTCTTTGTTACCCACAGGCTAAAGATCGAATTCAGTATTACCAACTGGATGAAGTCTTTGTTTTTCCCTATGATATGGGAAGTCGGTGGAAGAACTTTAAGCAGGTATTCACATGGTCAGGGGTCCCGGAGGGAAATGGACTAGCGTGGCCAGTGAGAGAAGACTGTCACCCGTACAGCTTAACAGTAAGTATTTCTGCGCAAATAGGCTTTCCTTTCTATCTAGCCCTTGTCTCCTTAAGTGCCCCTTAACTCAGATGACATTTTATAGTAAGATAAGTCATACGGTTTTTTTCAGTTTGGCAAAAATAAATCTAAGTTAAAAATCCCAAGGCACTCCTTCTATCCTCTCTCTCTTTTAATTTAAATCTCTCTTTAATCCTCCATACATGGGATATAAAGTCCTGATCCCTTCACTTAGTTACAAAATCCAGCCTAAAACTGCTTCCAACTACTTCCTAATGGAAATCACCCTTTCCAACTGGCCTGGTTTCCTCAGTGAACTCCTTGTGTGTTCCTGCCACCTAACTCTGTCCATGCTGTTTTTTTCTCTCTTCTGTGACCTCTTCTGTATCAGAAAGTATGAAGGCCGGTTCCAGTTCACCGCATCTTGATTTGGCACTTAACCGTATGCAACTCTGTGGTGCCCATGAGGTCTCACTTTTATTTAATTCTTTTATCTTACACCTTTAACAAGATTCTAATACAGAGACCACGAGTTATCTTGATTTCCCTTACTATATCTAATATAGTACCATTTAATAAATTGTTGCTGAATAAGTGAGGAAAAGTATATCATAATGATGACTTTCATTGGAGACTTGTGGATGAATTTTGCAGTCTGTCTACCTTGTCTCTGAAGAATCCGTGAATCTCTGTCATCATCACTTTCAGGACTAGCCTAGAAGCCCCATGAGGGCAGTGAGTACATCTCCCTGATCCCTGGGCCATAGCGAATGCTCAGTGAGTATACACAGATGAAGACAGAGACTATGGAGAAGAAAGCCTCATGTCAGCTCCTGCTCTCAGTCAGAGAGCCCACTTTCCACTTTTCTAAACAAAACAAAACAAAAACATGGGGCCTTTGAATTGTCAGCACTGTGAAATGCTGGAAAATTGGGAGTTTGTCGTGTCCCTCTGGGATAGTAGATGGCGAAAGGTTGTTTTCAACACTGAGATAACATTTGTTCTTTTTATATCTCCAAACAGATTGAACAGTTGAAACAAAAAGCAGATAAAAGAATCAGAAGTGTAAGTAAAAATTTTGCAATGATACTAGTTTCTTTTTCCTTTTGTCAGGCTCTACCCTTCTGTATAGTTTTCAAAATTGCCTTGGAGTAGAGGCTAACTGTTGGCTTTTATGAAATAATGTTTCTTACTACAACTGTTGAAATTTGATACACTTCACTTTTGTTTTCTTTTAAGTAGTTTGGAGGTTTGGAGGGAATGTAGTCAATTTATATCGCCAACAGAAATCCTCATTATAGCTCTTTAGTATGAAACCCATCCTTACACTTCTGCTGTACAATTTGATGACCACTAGCCACATGTGGCTATTTAAATTTAAAGTAACTAAAATTAAATAAAATAAAAAATTGAGCTCCTTGGTTGTACTGGCCACATTAGAAGTGCTTAGTACCTGTGTGTATCTAGGGCCTACCCATTTGTTACCACAAATATAGAACATTTCCTTCACTGCAGAAAGTTCTACTGGACAGCACTGCTCTAGAATTTAATTCGTAGCTATGTGCTTGAAATGCAGGCTAAGAAAAGCCTAGAGAACTAGAAATGTCAGTTGCCTCTTATAAAGGATCTGGGAGGGAAAGACTTGTCACCTGATAACTTTGGGTCTGCCTTTAACAATTTAAATTCAAATTTACAGAAATTCAGAGGTAAACATTAAATTGTTTTTCTGATTGCTGATGCCAGGTACGGTATAAAGTAATAGAAGATTACAGTGGTGCCTGCTGTCCTTTGAATAAAGGAATCAAAACCTTCTTCACGAGCCCCTGCACTGAAGAGCCTCGAATAAGGCTACAGAAAGGGGAATTCATTTTAGCCACTAGAGGGTTACGGTGAGTGATAGAAAGTACTGAATTTCTTCTTTAAATTAGCATCTAGCCTGAAAAAATTAATTTTAATCTTTTAAATATTTCAGATACTGGTTGTATGGAGATAAAATTCTTGATGATGCCTCTGTAAAAGGTATGGAAATGGGAGGAAATGTTTACTAGACCGGCTGCTAGTAATAATGCCAAATGGTGTGGGAACAACTGTTACAGTCAGTGTCACGCGCATTAGGACATATAATAGTAAGACACGCCATCAAGCAGCAGAAAAAGGCTTCTTAGATTATTTCTCCATAGCACTTGTATTGATCAGGTCTTTTTAGTGGCAGCTAATACCGGAGGTCGTCATGATCTGTGTGACCTGCACTTGTAGAAGTGCTTCACTTGTGGTGAAGCCCCCACAGCCCTCATTTACATTTCATTGATGAGGAAACCAAAATGCGGAGACTGAGCACCTTGCCCAAGACTGCACTAAAAACAGGTAGAGCCAGGTGCCCAGCCCAAGCAGTCCGGCTTTAGAGCCTATGCACCAGACCCCTTTGCCCTAAACTCTCTGAATGCATATTCCTATGATTTTATTACAGAAACTAACAGATTGAAATTTTCTGTGTCTTTAATTTTTTTTTTTTTTAAGTTTTAGAACTGTTCTTTGTAAAGTAAAGATTAATTCTGGATGCCTTTAGATTCACCCCATATGACTACTTAGGCAACCTTGACACAGAAATTTACATGTTAGGAAGAAACCTAAGAAGGAAATTCACAGAAGCTACAGGGAGGTGGTTCCCTGGAACAGGTGAAGTATGAGAGTGCCCAGAACACCACGATCACACGTATGTAAGTGAACACCCATATCGAGGAATCCTGCCCATGTGCCCCTCCCCCCCCCATGCTCCACTTAGGGCTTGTCCTGAACCACATTAGCACCTTTCCCAGCTAATAGCATTTGGGAAATACTGGTTTTCTGACTTGACAGACAGCTTTTAAACATATACATATTTTTTTTTTCTCAAATTATGCTTATAAAAGATGGTAAAGGAGGAAAAAAGTAAAGCAGAACTAAAAACTTACTGATTTGAAGTAAAGGGACTTATTTGGCTCAGCAATATCACTAAATCTATTCACATCAATTTCATTTTCTCCATCAGGTGTTTCACGAATCAGAGGCTGGTTCCCTAGAAACTGTGTGGAGAAATGTCCCTGTGATGCTGAAACAGATCAAGCCCCAGAGGGCGAGAAGAAAAATAGATAGCCACTGCTGAAGTAAAATTACTCTTTAAGTCCTCTCCATTACTTGAAAATTGTACATATTACTAAAGAATTATGCAATGAGCCTACTCTGGTTAAGGTGTTCTTTTCCTCAAAGGTGCCCTAGTGCCATAATCTAAATATTTTTATTACCATTTTGAAATGGAGAAGCCATTCTGCATATGCCTTTGAATTCCTGCCCCTCTGTCACTTCTTCCTCTCCACAAAAGGAAAAACACTTCACCCAAGTAAGTCAATTGCATTTTCTCTAGGATTTTTTTTATGCGCTGCACACTATGGACCTCACCTGCAGATATAGTTCCCCCTTTGCCAGGAGCATCTGCATGTGATGCTTTTATTCTGTTTCCCCCTCAGTTATTTCTTATGTAATATTCTAGATACTGTAGAAAACATACGTCAGATTCAATATAAGCTTAAATTTTATTACCTGTCTTTTAATAATGCAGATTTTGTCAAATTAAATAAAGATCAATGGCTGTTCTGTATAAATCCAATTTTTTACTAGCCTCTTTCTTTTGGCTGACTAAAAAGCTTTGTCATAGTTCTTTGTGGAAAAACTCCTCTACTACCTTGTGAGAAATTGGCATCTTTAATCCTGAGTCTTAAGATATTCAGTAAATGAACTAGTGGTATGAGATCACAGTATTCTGGGAAACTTTCAGCCTGGTGAGCTCCAACTGCTACAACTATACACTTGAGTCTCTCAAATCTTGAAGTTTATGCAAATGGTAGGATCTAAGCTGATGGATTGGATGCTTAATGTTGGGCTTGTCTAGGCACAAGTAGAATTACAGAAGTCATCTGCTCCCATTCTAATTCTTTCCAAGGCAGGGAACTTGAGCTTTTGGGGGTTATAGCAGTTAACATGAAGGGAAGGACACTTGGAGATTCAGCAATGAATGAAACATGACTCTGTCCCATTCTAGTGATAGGTGAAGGGTAGACAGACAAGCAAAATACACATTGTGAAGAGAGCAGGTAAGATGGTCTGGTGGACGTGACCTTTGACAGTTGAAGGGACAAGTTGTTTGCCTCTGAGAGTAGCCAGCTGTGTCTTAGACAGAGGGAACAGCCAGAACAACAGGCTGGAATGTGCCTGGCATGTTTGAGGAACAGTAAAGAAGCCAGTGTGGTTCAGTTGGAATGAGGGAGGGAGAGAGCAGGAGAGGTCAAGGAGGTAATAGGAGATAGACCACCAAGGGACCCTGTAGGTTAATTCTTGTCTTCTCTTTGTTGCAGATACTCAAGAATAGGCATCTCTTCAGCTTTTCTGGGCTCAGGGTCTAGAAAGACGATCCATGAACATTCTCCTTACCTCCAGTTAGAGGTCAGAGAGGAACACTGTTGAAGACAGCACAACACAGATGATAAAGGAGGAAATGAGTCGTGTGCTTGGTTGGAGTTTGGGCTCGGCTGGTATTTGTTTATTATTCACAGCTGTGGGAGAAGAGGGCCTGGTCCTCTCAGTATTGCCTTTAGTAGCCACTGATCTAGGTTGCATATTAGAATCACCTAGGGATCTTTTAAAAATCCCAATGCCCAGGCCATACCCCAGATCATTTCAGTCAGAGTCCCTAGGGTGACACTCAGTCATTATTAGGATCTCTTTAAACCCCTCAGGTAATTTTAGTTTACAGCCCAGTTTGAGAGCCCCTAGCTTACTTGATAAGTGGTCCTTGATTGTGATTCTTATTATGGTCCGTGAGGAAACACACACCACAGTGTACATGTTTGCAATAGTTTATTTTAAAGACTTTACAAGTGGAAGCAACGTGTTGTCTGGAGGTAAGGTATAATAGGAACTGGAGTCCAGTGGAGAAAAGATCAGTCAGGTTCTTCCCAGAAGATAAGCCTGTTGTGGAGGGTCCATGCTTGCCCATAGGTCTTTGTTCCCAGTTCAGGAGGTTTCTCCTCAGTGCCAGCTTCATTTACTGGAAAAGTGCACTTGACGTGAGTTTAAACTCCTTCCCCCATAGCTTCCAATTCAGCAGCAAACTGTAAGGAAAAGATTTAGTCACCAGTTACTACTGTAGATAACATTTTGTGAATTTTGGACATGTTCTAGGCCCCATTTTTTAAATTCTCCCAAGTCAGAAACTAGGGAGTTTAGGAAATGTTCAGTATGATCAAACTTCCCTTCTGTAGACAGACATTAGCGTACACAGGAGCACATAGAAGAAATTAGTCCCAAAGGTGTGATTGATATTAGTGATAGGTTAAATGATTAAGAATTTCAGTGGTTTTGAGGAATAGTTTAAAAATATGAATTATAAACAGCTTTTTATTTTTGAAATTATTTATTTGCGAGAGAGAGAGACCGCGAGAGAGGGAACGCAAGCAGGGGGAGAGGAAGGAGCAGGCTTCCCGCTGAGCAGGGAGCCCGATGTGGGGCTCAATCCCAAAAGCCCAGAATCACAACCTGAGCCAAAGGCAGCCACTTAATGACTGACCACCCAGGCACCCCTAAACAGGTTCTTAAAACTTAATGATCTCTTAATTTGAACATTGGAAGGCCTAAGTCCTGGGACTGTCAGCAAGGTGGGTTTACTGTAAAACAAGAAGGAAGAAGTCACTTTGGCTCTTGAACTGGTGGTCATTTACAAAGCTTAGAGGTTGTGAAGAAGGGACAGAATAACAAGTGGACCCTGAAGAAAAGCATATTGATAAAAGTAGACCAAAAACCTAAGTATCAGGAGTATTTAAGAGGGGAAGGACAAAATATTTCGTTCAGGGCTATGCTTTTACATTATAATTCAATATTTTTTAGAAAGCTGTAAAGTATGGTTTTTGTTAATTTAATAGGCAAAAATAACAGACAAGAGGAAAGACAGAAAATGAACACAGGATTAGTTTTTAATCCATATTCCTACAAGGCAGGCTACCTTTGAGCCCCCTCCAGCTCTAAGTACCTTAATCTATTCCTGGATGTTCTCATACAGGCTGTCGATTTGGTTTCGAAAGTACTTGGAAAGCTCTGCCCGCTTTGCTTTCAGTGTTGGTGTTAAGAGCCCATTTTCAATGGAAAATGGCTCTGGATGAAGAAAGACAGTTTTGACCTAGAAGAGAAGACACACACACGCGCGCGCGCGCATGCGCGCGCACACACACGTTTATTAGTGATTTGGACTTTTCTGCAGATCCCCCTGCATGCTATGTAAAGAACTTGAGGAAAGCGGGGTTGATGCAGTGGGAGGGTAAAGAGAACAGTAACACATGCCCATTCCCACAAACTGATAATTTGGGAAAGAACTGAGAAGGGGAAGTGGATAATAAATGGCAAATAAGGATTGTACAAGTAACTATAAAAGGTCACTGCCATTTGTTCATAGTGGGCTAATGGTACAAAGCTTCAAATCCATCCCTTGGAAGTTACATTGAAACCCTCTTATAAATCTAAACATTAGAACTTTCTACTATGACTTAAGAGACCAGGATTATATCAGCAGTACATACCTGTTCAAAGGATTTAAGGCCACCATCTCTCCCAATTTTCTGCAAGTCTTCTAAAATGGCTTCCTTTACAACCTAAGAATATAAACCACAGCTTAAAGCTGGCTGGTTTGAAAAAGAGACCAAATGAAGGGCTAAATGTGAACCAACTCAAAATGCCTACAAAAGCTCATCAGGATAAAAGGACATATATAGGTTTATGTATGTACAAGCACATTTCATGCTTAATATTGCTCAAGAAGCTAATGAGAAGGAAAGGCAAATCTAAATGTTAACAGGGATTTCCTCTGGATGGCATTTTTTGATTCTCTGTTCTCCAATTTTCCCCCCACAATGAACATACTATAAAAAGAATAGAAGGGGGTTTTTGTTTGTTTTTAACTTCCCATCCCATCCTATCCTCCAATCTAATAAAACCCATCAATCTGTTTCAGCTACAGCCACCTATCCCAAGCACAGGAAGAGTCTCTTCTTCCAAAAAGAAAGGCATCATTGGTGCCTGAGTTGGAGCGGCCTGTGCTCTGCCACCACGGGCCCCAGGGGTGTGCATCGAGCTTTCCTAAGGAAGACTTACTTGGTTTTGGCACAGTTCTTCAAGGGAGCCTTTAACCCCAAGTTTGGCTGCAAATGAGGGCAGCACTTCTGGGTCAGGAATCACAACTCCCACTAAGGAGGACTGTAGAAAGGAAACAAGGCCACATGAGAGGTAGGATAGGGGCGAAGACAGGATTCTAGCTTGATAATAGGTACTTCCCCAAGATCTCATTTCAACATACTATACTACACACTCTCCTCTCACCGTGTATTTCAAACCCTCATGGAATTCTGATCCCATTTTCCTACTCAGTATCTTTTTTACAAAAATGTTCTATTCAAATTTGATTATGCAAAAAAAAAAAAAAAAGTAGTATTCAGCATCAAGCCTAAAGCATCTATGGCCTGTCTTTTGCTAATCCCCACCCACTCCCCAAAAGTTAAGTTTAAGCACAGTATGTATAAAATAGTTCCTTGTGCCAGAGGAACTCCCACTGTAGTGGGAACTAAGTGTGACATGGGGCCCTTTGTGACTAATTGGCTACTCTTTAGAGTAACCATGAGAACAATTCTATTGACTTGTTCACAGACTCCCTCACACTTAAATGATTTTTTTTTTACATAATATTGCCTCGAGGGTTGGAGTATGACTTCACTTAATTTGGTTTTACAAGCACAAATCTTCGCATCCAACACCCGCCTATCCAGATTTCCTGTAGCTATTGGAGCCAGCACAGCCCGTATCTGAAAATGGCTATCGTTAAAACAGCGTATTACCCGTAAGCTATCCCCGTGCACAAAAATTTGCAACACTGGTCTACTCCTGATGTAGATATTTTCTATCTTCTCAGGAGCAATGTATTCTCCTTGGGCCAGCTTGAAGATGTTCTTTTTACGGTCAATGATCTTCAGAGTTCCGTTCTATAGGAAAGAGAGAAGAGCGTCAGTGTTTGAGCCCTCTGGGGGATGTCAGTGGATAGAGCGGCAAAGTGACAGGTATTTTCTTTCTGTAAACTTGATCTCTCTAGAGACTTTTGAGCAAACTTTTCATTTTTCTTTGTTGGCTTTGGGGAAAGGGAAGGGAGAGGCTTCCAGCAAGAACCTGTCTATACTGTTTTGTCCTCGGTGGAGAGCCTCAGAAAGCATCTCCAGGACCTGCTGAAGCTGTGTAAGTGGTTTCCTCATCCAATGAAGAAACTTCGCAGCTCTGAATTTCCAATAACTTAATTTCCAATTATTCTATTTCCAGAACTCTCAGGAATAGGGAAGGAGTTATATTTACTAAGATTTCTGGATTAGTTGGATCTCCTGGTCCTTGACTCCCTTTCGTGTATCGCTCCTGTTAGACCCTGAGCAGGCTGAAAGAGCTTCACTGTCCTAATGCTAATGAAGCATGTCAATGATTGTGCTCGGTAGGACTGAAGGAGGGCCAGGGAAGGCTCTGACCAGCCACCAGAGGTCATTTGCAGCTTCATTTTTCTGAGCCATTTGGTCTGAGGAGCTTAGGTTCTTAGGAATTTGAACTGTAGAATTGGGACAAGTAGCAAATACAATCCACGTGAACACACCCTAAGTAGGACAACAGACTGAACCAACCATGGAACCATAAAGAAGGCTGACTCCAGGAATTAGTTTTCAGTTCAGCCTAATGGACATTATCTGGAAATGACTGATAAGGTACGGCGCTCTGTCACTCTAGTGTGGGGACGTACTCGGAATTACATTCTTGGTCCATGGAATAGCTGGGACTAGAACACAGATCTCCCACCTAGGTTCTTCAGTGGTGGTGTTCTCCTCTTTATAGTCTGAGGATGCCACAAGCCAGGCAGGATACAGACCTAATCCTTCCAGCTGCCTCAGCTGATGAATCTACTCGCATCTCTGCATATTATAAACAGATAGTTTTCTTCAGTCCAACAACAGAGGCTTCCAGAAATTCTGAAGAAGCACCCACCGGGAGCCAACGGCCGATGTCTCCTGTGTGAAGCCAGCCGTCCTCATCCAGGGCTTCCTTGGTTTTCTCAGGATCCTTCAGGTATCCTTTGAACACATTGCTGCCCTTGATGCAGATCTGCACAGAAGACAGCACAGGGTGGTACCAGTGGCAAAGGTTCGGACTCCCAGCAGAGGCACTGACCAAACACCTGCTCCCACCTTAAACCATTGGATGATTCCCACTACAGTAGGAACACCACCAGATTTCAGTCCCTGTTGTAGGCGCTGGCAAAGTGAGGTGCACAAATTTTCAGTTCCTTGTTAAAGATCTTGAGTCAAACCCACGTCTGCTCACAGTTGTGTGCTCTTTCTGACATAAACGTCTCTACTCTGATTGTCTGGGCGTGACTACAGAGCACAACCTACCCACCTCTCCTTCATTGTTCACTGAAAAGTAGTTCATGTCAGGTACATCTTGCAGCTTCACGTGATTGCAAGGCAGGGGGACTCCAACATGCCCTAGAACACACCACATTAATTCAGCTGGGAAGCCATGAACCGGAGATAGTTCTGGGCACATTTCTGAGATATTTTTGGATTGACTCTAAAAGAGAAAGACTGAAAAGTTACCTGGTGCCTATGCTGGATAGCCAAGATAGAAACCTCTGGACTGAAACTTGAGTTTGCCATGTGCCACATTTGGCCAGAGCACTGAGGTTATCTAACCTAAGCCCTAGTTCAGGTAGAACCTTTCTCCCAACCACCGCATCTCCCGCCCAGTAGGCAGAGAACCTACCTGAAGTCCAGTCACCTGGTGACGTAAACGTACAGCCAGCCGTGCATTCTGTTTGACCATAGGCTTCGAACACCTGGGGAAACCAAAGAAGGGTCTGAGACTTAAACTTAAGACAAAGCATGAAATGGCAACGCCCTACAGCAAGACAGGAGGAAGGTCTCTCAGGACTGAAAGATGCTTGGTGTCCAAATACCTTCAGGTATTAATACCTAATACCACGCCTGAGTTCCGAAATCGTTAGTGGGGATGCACCCAAAAACCAAAAGTCTCCAGAAATAGACCAAAGTATTAACACTTCTACTATATTTCAGGAAAGGTAGCATTTCAAGTTGACAGGAAAATGTGAGTTCTGAAGTGGAGTGACACCTGGGGACAATGGCTCTTGAGCCTGAGCAGTGGAGCCCTTCCGAAGGAATTGAAAACACACAGCAGTGTTTCAGTTGTTTGGGGTTTCGTTTCTTGGTGTGTTACATTGTTGCTTTTTGAAAGAAATAGCTCCAGCTGTGATACAGAACAGTGACTGGCGAGCTTTTTCTCTACAGGACCAGACAGTAAATATTTTCAGTGTTGTGAGCCTCTGGGCTCTGTCTGGACTACTTTGCCAATGGAGAACAAAAGCAGCTGTAGACATCATGTAAATGAATGGGCATGGCTCCATTCCACCAAAATTTCGCTTCTGAAAAGAGGCAACAGGGTCAGATTTGGCCTGAGCTGCAGTTTGCCAAACCATGGTATAGAGAATAACCTTGACCAGAGAGAGGCTGGTGGGGCAAACCAGGGCCCCAGCTACTGCAGTGCGGGCTGGGCCGTGCTAGGCAGACTCTGTAGAGATGGAGAAGGGGCATTTCTGATGGCAACAGGACCTACTGATCCATGGCTTTTAGGGGCCGAGGGAAATGAAAGTATTAAAAATGGCCAAGAGGATGGTAATTTGAAAGCATAGAAGAGCTCTGGCCTTTGCATCAATTCAGAATCTTTTCTGATGGTGGTCCTACCCAAGGGGACATGGTGAGGACAAGGACCTGTTTTTCTCATGCTGTGCATGTTGGTCAAATGGATGAACTAGTTAGCTATCTAGGGGGAAAAAGAGAATGTGCACACCCAAGCACTTGTACGCAATTCGAGATGGAATAGAGACTTCATTAGAAAAAAGTAAAACCATTTGAGTATCCGAAAATATGAAGGACAGCAGTCTTGTGGAATACTGGAGTCAGAGAGTCCTGTCTAAGCAATTCAAAAACCACAAGTAAAAAAGTTTAATCAGTTTGATGACATAAACATTTGAAACTGGGATATAGCAATTTTTCTGTAAGAAAGTAATAGAGTAACTCATGGAAGAAATACAAGTGCCAATAAGTGATATAAAAGATGTTCAGTGTCAATAAAAGAAACAAAACTGCACTGAGATTTTTCATGCATCTGGTTGGTTCAGATTTAAATAACTGAGAGAGCCTGACACTGGCAAGAATGTAGGGAAATAAGGTCTCGTGCATTATTTGCAGGAATGTATAAAAAAAAAGACAAGGCCTTTCTGGAGGGAAGTGTGATAATCTACATTAACATACAAAGCAAACCCATATATTATGACTATTTTGGTAGACAGTATCCTTATCATCTCACTGATTATAATAGTGAAAAAAATAGTGGCTTAAGTGTCCATCAGTAGGAGATGAGTCACTCAGGTATATCCAATAAACTACCTCAAAACAACTAAAATGATGTAGATCTTTATTTGACCAGCCCAATGTGGATGGGACATAGTTTAATAAGTATTTTAGAACTGATGCCAGTTTATATAAAAGTTTCTATACACAGATGCATAAAGAGAAGGGTTATTTTTACTGATTTTGAGATTTTTTTGGGTAACTTTCTCCATGGTGTTTTTCAGTCATGTTTTCATTTTTTTAAAGAGTGAGCTCTATTTGTGCAAAAATGAAATAAGCTATCTTCAAAGAAGGTGCTTGTCTTACCGGACATCCCAGTGCCGCCCGGAGGAACGTCAAGACTGGAGAAGAGATGGGGGCAGCTCCAGTGACCATGAAATTAACCCTCCCGCCCAGGTTGGCCTGTTGAGTAGAAAAAAAAAAAAAAAAGCCTCTGAAACCTATTCCTTGGCTTCAATTTCCCCCATTGCTAAATGGGTAGAGCAGCCTACCTAGTATAAGAATTAAACTAGGGGCACCTGGGTGGCTCAGGGGTTAAGCCTCTGCTTTCGGCTCAGGTCATGATCTCAGGGTCCTGGGATCGAGCCCCGCATCGGGCTCTCTGCTCAGTGGGGAGCCTGCTTACCCCCCTTCTCTCTCTCTGCCTGCTTCTCTGCCTACTTGTGATCTCTGTCTCTGCCAAATAAAAATAAAAAAAAAAAAAAAAAAGAATTAAACTAGGTAATTTGCAAAGCACTTAGAACAGGGCGGGCCTTGAGGAAAAGCACTTAACATGTTTGCTGCCCTTGTCCCTATCACCCATAGCTGAGACTCAACCTGCAGTTTTTAAATATTTCCTCAGATAATTTATATTCTCAGGCCCTTTGCATTACATATAATGTCAACAGATCACCTAAGAGAATAAGAGTATACGTTAGAACTTAAGTAAAAGAATTTTTTTTTTTTTTTTTTTTTTTTTTTTTGCTTTTTGACCAATTTCCTTTAATGACAAAGTTGTCCAAGTATGATAAGCTAGCAGAAAGCCCAGATATTTGCCTGGCTCTGTCCAAGACCCCGCCAACCTACCTGGATCTTTGCAAAGATGAACTTGTCCCATAAACTGTCACGCCTGATGATCCCCTTTTTCACTTCACTGAATTTAGAGGAAATAGCCAAGTTCAACAAGAACTTCTTCAAGGGTGTCTTGGCTTCATTTTGTACCTGCAAGATGATAGCTCCTCTTAGTTCAAAACCTATTGGAGATGCGTACCAAAGCCATTCATCAGTGAGCAAGAGATAGTGCCTTCTTGCTTCATAAGGAAGTGACTTTCATTCATGAACTGGGTTGCTAAATAATGATAATTCCAGATAATTATGGCCACACTAAGACATAAGTACACTGAGTATACATGTACAGAGTTCAAGCTCCTGCAGATTTCTTGTCCTTGGCAAACAATCTTGACAACTTTGATCATGTTCTCAAAATATTCTCAATATCTGCTTACGAAAATCATTTGGATAGATAAGAAACAGCTCAATGGTCAATACCTTTTGGGCTTTCAATAGATCAAAGAAAGACTTAGGAATCTGATTATTTTTTTTAAACAAGCGCGACATCCCCCCATCCCCATACCTCTGAAGCTTATATACATTAAATTTGGAGAAACACCACTTTTCTCTATGATTAAAGTTCCTCTAGCCACACCATACGAAACCCAATGGACTTTCCTATTTATTTCTTCACTTTGGGCTTAGTTCTGACAAGCTCACATTATTTCTCTAGACTCCCTTGCCTCACTGACTCTAATCCATCAAACATACACCTGCCAAAGGAGAGCTTCAAGTACAACTTGAAATCCCCCTTACTTCCAAAATTAAGTCCTGAACCCTATATTCTGGCCTTCAGGACTCCATCCTACTGGAAGTCGGATTCAAGGAAACCAAGGTTCTTTTCCTGCACAAAATTGGAAGAGAACTCTCCAGCCATCTTCCTTATCGATACTTCCATTTCTGAGCCTATAGCCAATAGAGCTGTTCAACTGCCAACAGTGATCTAGGCATCTACTCATGCCTATGCCATTGTTTTACTAATGTCTCATCAGCTCTAAGATCTACACTCAAATGTTGCCAGAATCCTGTCATACCTGATGCCTCTTTCAACCTTAAGAGATTTATCTTCATTAGTCACAAGATAATCTCCGAATAAGTCACTGACAAAAGCTGGAATTTGGAGACTCACACTAATAAAGTCCTCCATTTTTAAAATAAGTGACACAAGTAGACTCTGTGTTAAGTATCACCATATCATTAAAAAAACGATTGGAAGTAAAAACGTGGGGGGTGGGGGTGGCATGGGTGGCTCAGTCAGTTAAGTGTCTGCCTTCAGCTCAGGTCATGATCCTGGGGTCCTGGGATTGAGTCTCGCATCAGGCTCCCTGCTCAGTGGGGAGTCTGCTTCTCCCTCTGCCTCTCCTCCTCTCCCTGCTTGTGCTCTATTTCTCAAATAAATAAATAAAATCTTAAAAAAGAAATTAAGTGATCTTTATTTATAAAGAAAAAAAAAAAAGTAAAAGTGTCTGAGGCACCAGAGTGGTAGGGTCAGTTAAGTGTCTGACTCTTGGTTTTGGCTCAGGTCGTGACCTCAGGGTCATGAGATCAAGCCTTGCATTGGTCTCCACACTTGGCCTGGAGTCTGCTTAAGATTCTCTCCTCCTCTGCTCCTGCTAATGTGCTCTCTCTCTCACAAATAAATAAATAAATCTTTTTTTTTTTCCAAAGTAAAAATATCTAACAACATGAACATAAACCATAATAACCAGCAAATAATTCCATAGCATGCTGAGAGCTGCTATGACATGCTGACAGCACTTTCAATGTCCTAGGGTCATCTGTGTTCTAGAATGCTGCCTGCCCCATCCCTGGAGCCCCAAGATAGTATCTAAGAATCAGTGTGAAGAGGAGAGCTAGAGTCTCAGCGGTGGAGTCCAAAGCCCGTGAAGAGTGCCATGTGGCCGTTATTTGCTGGGGGCTCCCACTCCTGTGCAATTATGAACGGATCGAGCATCTGGTTCAGAGCCTGGAGTCTATTACTATCTTGCCTGGGCTCATAGCCCAGTTCCAAGGACTCCTTGGGAAGATTAAACAATCCACGACTTGGGTGAGAGACATTAAAGATAACCTGCGGGGGGGCGCCTAGGTGGCTCAGTGGATTAAAGCCTCTGCCTTCGGCTCAGGTCATGATCCCGGGGTCCTGGGATTGAGCCCCTCATGGGGCTCTCTGCTTGGCAGGGAGCCTGCTTCCCTTCCTCTCTCTCTGCCTGCCTCTCTGCCTATTTGTAGTCTCTGTCTGTCAAATAAGTAAATAAAATCTTAAAAAAAAAAAAGATAACCTGGGGACATGTTATATCACAAAGCAGGGAAGCTGTTAGAAACTACTGGGGTTAGGTCAAAAGGACACATGAACAGCTTGATGGGGCTCCCAGCTTCCACGGTGGGCCAATTTGGACATCACGAAGAATGAAGTGCATTAAGTGTACAACTATGCAAATCACAAGTTCATAATATTACAAAGCAAAAAATCTGGGTCATTTCTGAAGACCACTGAGGCACCAGTTCATTATTCTGAAGATTGATAAATAAAGGGAAAGAATATTTGTCATGTCGTTATGAAAGAACCTCAGCTAAGGAACACAAGGGAAGTAACTGAATTAATCGAATTAGAAAAATCACCACATCGTAAACTCTAAAGAAAAACAGAGCAGGGATCAATGACAAGGAATGACTTTGTGACAATAGGATTGTGGCCCAACCCCTCATTGGATAGACTCGGTCAAGCTTTTTGTTTGTTTGTTTGTTTAACCTCTGAGGCTCAGTCTCCTCAGCTATAATTTGGAAATGGTAAGTCCAGATGTGATTTCCTGTGATTTTGTGAGGTTTGGATAATGGAAGGCATATGAAATGTTGACTGTGGGACCCATGCCTCAGCAGGAAGCTCCGTAGCAACAGGTGTTAACAAATCAGAGTGACAACTCCTCAGTAAGTCAGCTTAAATTTGAGGGGCTCACCAAGTCTCTGAATTGAGCTCTTTCTCCAGATCTTGTCCACATTATCCTATCCAGATGAAGGGGTTTCATTTACTACGGTGTTTCACAGTCGCGTTTGTGAATGTGGCCATAGGTGGGTGCTTGTAGGGAGGATGGGGTGGACGTGGAAAAAATGTCTTAGCAACACGGAGTCCCTGAGAGCTTAGTCAGGCCTCAGCCACAGACAGGTTCTTCACCTCAGGGCCAGCCCAGCAGAAGCGAGGTTAGTACCTTATCATAGATTCTGTTGAGTAGTCGAGGCACGACGGGAAATACTGTGGGCTTCAGAGTTTTCATGTCATCAGACAGCAACCGGATATCTCCTTGGAAGAAACCAACTCTGGCACCACAGGAGTACACAACAGCCTAAAAGCAAAACCAGAGATCAGGGCTCAGAGCCAAAGGCCCCCTTTGGGTAAGGACTGTTTTAGACAGAATCGAGGAACCAAGGTGACATCCATGGACACTGTCCACTGTATAGCCCCCTCCCCACACGTTTCAGATACCCAGAATTCTGAGAGCCTGCCCCCAGGACAGGTTGGAAACTCTTTGCTGCTGAGGTGGCAGGATGGGTGAGACAGACCGTGAGACTAAGGGCCCACCCTGTTCCACCCAGAGCTCTGAGTGACAGTCTGAGACACTGTCCTTTGTCAGAGACCGTTCGTTCACTCCATAGCACTAAGGAAAACACTGCCACTTAGACCAGAACATGCCTATAGCTGCAAGACGTCTCAGTTTCAGAGACATTAAAATGTGAAAAAGTATCCTTATTAAAACTGATATCAGGGGCGCCTGGGTGGCTCAGTGGGTTGGGCCACTGCCTTCGGCTCAGGTCATGATCTCAGAGTCCTGGGATCGAGCCCCGCATCGGGCTCTCTGCTCGGCGGGGAGCCTGCTTCCTCCTCTCTCTCTGCCTGCCTCTCTCCCTACTTGTGATCTCTCTGTCAAATAAATAAATAAAATCTTAAAAAAAAAAAAACTGATATCATATTAATCAGATGTCAATACCTCAATCCAAGGAGCTGAACTGTTCATTTTGGCACTTCACCCATCAACAGATAAGCTGGCTGAAGAGGGATTTAAGCAGGAAGCAGAGAGGGGATTTTCTGTCCATCTTACCAAATGGGTTTTGGGAAGCCAGCACTGCTTTCAGTTCTCAAATCCACCCCAGAATTGCCTGAAAAGCCAGCAGTCCACTCACAGAAAGGCAGCTCTCTGGCACACACACACACACTGAACATCTTGCCGGATCAAATGCTCTTTCTCTGCCCTTCCAGGAGCTAACTTTCTTCTTGCTAACCTGAGATTTTTTTTTTTTTTAAGATTTATTTATTTATTTATTTGACAGGGAGAGACAGTGAGGGGGGAACACTAGTAGGGGGAGTGCGAGAGGGAGAAGCAGACTCCCTGCCGAGCAGGGAGCCTGATGCAGGGCTCCATCCCAGGACTCTGGGATCATGACCTAAGCCGAAGGCACGCTTAACGACAGAGCCACCCAGGTGCCCTGGTCTAACCCAAGATTTAAAAAAAAAAAAAATTCTAACCAACACAAAATGTAAAAGAGGAACTAATGTTTCCTCTCCCAGCTCAGAGTCAAGAGCAGATAGCTCCTGGCTTGGACTTCAGGACTCACAGGCACACTGTGTGAAGGCAGAAGCGAGCATCAGCCCCCCTGGACAGACCCAGACCCCGCTAGAAAGGCTTCGCAGCAAGTGAGGAGTAAGGCCAGGCTCAGGACTCAGCTGCATCTGCTCCCTCCCTGTGCGTTCCCATCAGAGAAAGGACTGGAAACGCTGTGTAGCTGCCTTTGGAAAAAACATGGAACTAGCAAGTCAGGACTGTCTTTTCACATATCTGCTGGGAACACAGGACACTCACCTGTACAACCCTCTCAAACATATGAGCCAAGGGGAGGTAGGATATGGTCACATCATCAGGGGAGGGCTTGAAAACATGCTAGCGATCAGAACAAGGAGGAGACAACATTGGGTTAATGCCAGCTTTCGCTTCCAAAGGAGATTTAAAACAAGCTATTGTTAGCAATAGTTAATAGTTTATAGTATTGTATTGTATATCCGAAAATTGTTAACTAGATCTTAATTGTTCTCAAGAAAAAAAAACTAACTGCATGTGGTGATGGATGTTAGATTTATTGTGGGGACCATTTTGTAACATATATATGTATATAAATACACACACACACATGAATCATTATGTTGTACATCTGGAATTAACACAATGTTATATCAATGATATCTCAATAAAATTTTTTCTTTGATTTTAAAGAACACTCCTTCCTAGGACTGTCAAACACAGTTGTACAGGTAGTACACTGTATAAGTCTGAGAGGTTGTCCCTTAACTTCACTGAGTGTAGAGATGTGCAGCGATTCTAAAAGACCAAGGCTTAAAAATGCACAGACCTCTGGACCAAGATGCACCATTATTTGTCTACATCCAGGCCTTTAACATGATTTTTGTTTGTTTCTGGTTTGTTTTGTGTTTGTCTCTGCCTCCTCTGCCATCAAGATTAAAATCTCAAGACAGATTTACATTTTAATGAGGACCTCTTTTTCAATGGACCACTGACCTCCATACACTTGAGGAAAGAAGAAACATTTGAAACAATATTTTGATGGGTCAGCATGGCTCCTTTAGGGTCACCTATAGGAAACAGGACATGGAGAGAAAGAGCCTTTAAATAACTAAAAGGTAGCCTTTGGCTATGAAAGAAGTTGCATTCAATTGGTTCTGTTCCAGAGACCCAAGAGCTTCTCCTGTCACTGTGTCCTTATGAATGGTATGGGACACCATTTATGAACAATTAATGCACCCAGAGACACCACCACTGACAACACTGTTAGCCTTCTACTACCACAGAGGGTACAGTCACATTTTCAGATTGTAACAGTCAAAAGCAAAAATCCAAGTAACCCCACCTTGTGCTGTTTTTATATTTAGGACTTCAGACCTAACTTTATTACTTATCACATTACAAACTGGCTCAGTGGACAGGAGAATATGACTATAGGCCATCATGGGCCATATCAAAAGCTATTAGGAGTTCTAATGGGATAAGTCACTGTAGGGGTGGGGAAGACACACACTGATCTGCGTAGAACTCTCTCTGGGTCACCTTGATTGAGCGAAACTATTCTGACGATGTCAAGTTGAGAGAGTGGTGGTTGGGGAAGAAAGTTGACTTTGTGATGCCATCTGAAAGGCTCCTGAAATCCATAGCATGGAAACCCTTCCCAGTGTGTTCTATGAAATTTATTTGCTTATACCTGTTTTTCCATTGGGGCATCCATATTCAAAAGCTTCGGGGTGTAAGACCCTAAGGATAGGGCTCATTATAGGGAATATTTACCAGCCCACCCATGCTCAGTGACTCAAGCCATGTTTTTGGCCAACCAGGGGCCTCTGGGACAGCTTCATGCACACTGACCTGTGGTCCCACTAGTGAAGCAGATGATACTCAGGTCTTCTGGTTTAGGAGGCTAGAGGGGGAAGCACAAGAGATTAACCTACCAAGAACTTTGGGAATTTAACTGGGCAAGACTCAAATTTGAACAGAAGAAAACTTACCACAGGTTTCCTGAAGTTCTCTTTGCCTAGATTCTACATAAACAGAAAGCCAAGAAAGGAAGTCTAGTTAGTTAAGATGGGACGACTAATGACAAATACAGCCCTCTCTTTCTCTTTTCCATGCAAACACACCCCTTTTCTGTGAGAATAAAACCAAAATTGTAACCCAAATCAGGCCCAGAAGCCAACATTCAGGCACAGTGAAAGGCCCAGGGATAGAGCATAGAGTTTCTCTAGAACTCCAACCTCCGGAGGGCAGATTCCAGATGTCCAAATTTCCCATTCTACTCTTGAGGTTCAGTCATCTAGGACCATTACTAAACCTTTTTGAGTAACAGGTATCCTTGATATTTCAGTGCTTACTACATGGCAGGCACTGTTCCGAACACTTTCTATAGATTAACTCAGGCAACTCTTTACAACTGCTCTGCGAGGTGGGAACTATGTCAGCCTCATCTTACAGAGGGGAGAAGGGAGATGCGGAGAACCTTGCCTCAGATCACCTAACTCTTGGATGTGGTGCTGGAACGTGAACCCTGCCACCGGACTCCAGGACCCCTATATTTAGCTACCACTGAACTCCGTATTGATAAGTCCTCTACTTTAGAAGTCTGTGCCTACTGGCCACAGACCATTCTCCTCTGACACAGTCCCTGAATTTCTCAAGGGAAATTCTCCTCAAAGCCTCACAGCAGGAGTCTCATGGACTCCTCCCCTTCCACTGCTGGCTGACAGCAGCCTGTGCTCTCCTGTCAATATCCTCCTCATCATGCCTAGTGGCAGAACAGCCTTGGAGCTAGTAGTTCAATTTAAGGCACATACCTCAGCATCAAACATGGATAAGAGCTCAATTCCACTTTTCTCTGCTCTTTGCTTCATGTCATCCTCAAAGGGATCCATAAGAATGATCACTTTCAGGCCCGGGGTGAGGCCCTTCTCCACATTCTCTATCAGCATTGATGCCTTTTGGGGCGTATCACAGATCACTGTAGTGATATCAGCTGAAAGCAGAAACAGAGCTGGAGGTCACCTTCCTGCTCTGCCCTGTACCTGATTGCTTTGCAACGGGGAAGACGTTTTTGAAAATTTCAAAGCTAGTGGGTACCCAGATGAGATTACATCTGCAAATCAGATTTATAATGCATAAAACCTGAAGCATTCCATCAATAATATATGAGCGTAACGGAAACGGAAGCGCATAATTTTCATGCAAGCTGCCCAGACAGTTTAGAGTTCCTAGAGTCACAAAACTCCTGCTTAAGAATACAGACAACAAAGATGGATCCCTCAGGTGTGGTTCTGTCAGTGTGTTTTATTTTG
Organism: Enhydra lutris kenyoni; assembly: GCF_002288905.1. Lineage (NCBI taxonomy): Eukaryota > Metazoa > Chordata > Mammalia > Carnivora > Mustelidae > Enhydra > Enhydra lutris. The sequence goes on along the minus strand of NW_019154096.1, from coordinate 63,127,181 downwards.
GGGAGGGGAGTAGGGAATAGAAGGGAAAAGAAGGGACAAATGGCATTTCAGCAGACAAACAGTTTATGATTCTACATGTTAGCATTTTCTTGGATACTTGTCTATAAAGGTAAAAAAAACTTGCGATTGTGTCTATAGTCCAAACGGGTCTAGTCACTTAACCTCCTAGTTCTGGGACAGAAAGTTAGATTTTGGATATATGAATGGGTTGTTACTGAGCCACTGAACTTGTACTTATTTCTCTAATAATGATAATTTTTTCTACAAATGGATGTACCATTGGTACATGCTGACTAACTGTACTGACTTGGATTTACAACGATAGGAAATGAAATCAGTGGTTTCATAGTGATTTAGTCAATTAAATGACTTAGTGACTCACTCTATGACCTTTTATCCAGTGGGGCCAATGTAAGTAGTCTTATCTTTAAACTCTATTGTCACACTCTGCCGCCTTGAACATTTCATTGAACCTTCTGTGTAGAAGCCAACACCTGCTTGGGCTCTTTGTAATCTCCTTGTAAATTATATCCTCAGTATTACAGAACAGGAAAGACTTCCCCAAATTCTGGCCATACCATTTGAAGTTGGCTAACAAAAGCAGATATTGAGGAATTACTCAGCATTAAGATAGAATCAAGTTATAATTTAATAGCAAACTCTTACCCCTGTTGACAATGTATATGATGGCTTCTGCTCCCAAGGTATCATACAGGGGGACAGCTACCATGGAGTACGTGTAACAAGCCAACTCAGAGATGATCCACTATGTGGAAAAAAGCTCAAGTAAGAACTAGAGAACACTTTGAAAAGGAAGAGTATTACTTCAGTCATTCAGCCAATCAGCGCTTATTTGATGCCTTTGTGTTAAAATAAATCACCTAGGGGCCCTAGAGACTTCCATTGCTAATGCTATAAAGTAAAGTTAAAGAAGAGATAAGCTAGCACAGACAACTACAATACAAGAGGACCAAAATACAGAGGTAGAGTATGGTAAGTTCCATCGATAAAGGGACAGAAACCACTGGTTTTAAGGGATTTTGTTTTTAGGTGGGAGGTAGGAGGGGGTAGCTGAGGGAGAGGGAATTCCAAGCAGACTCCCCACTGAGTGTGGAGTCAGACGTGGGGCTTGATCTCAAGACCCTGAGATCATGGACGGAGCTGAAACCAAGAGTTGGATGCTCAGTTGACCAAGCCTCCCAGGTGCCCCAGTTTTAAGGAGGGAGAAATCACTTTAGGGTAGGGGTAAAGGCCATCTAGAACTGCTTTGGGGAAAGTGATGGAAATTGGGCAGGGTTTTGAAGGACTGGTAAGATTTAGTATGGCAGCTAGAAGCAGGGCAGACATTCAGGGAAGAAGGAAGTGGATGTGCAAAGATAGGATAGCACAATATCTCTGTGTGTACATCAAGCAGCATGAAGAACAATACGAAATGAATTAGAAAGGTGGGTCAGAATCTGCTAATGGTGGGCCTTGAACGCCAGTCTAGGTGCTATGTACTGAATTGTGTCCCCCCCACCCTAAATTCATGTTGAAACCCTAACCCCCAATGGGACTGCGTTTGGAGATAGGGGCTTTAAAGAGGTAACTAAGGCTAAATAAGGTCATAAGGGTGGGGTCCCGAGCCCATATGACTGGTGTCCTTGTAAGAAGAGGAAGAGGTACCAGGGATGACAGAGGAAAGACCGTGTGAGGACTCACTTTGAAGGTGGCCACCTGCAAGCCAAGAACAGAGCCCTCAGTAGAAACCAAACCTGCTGACACCTTGATCTTGGACTTCCAGGCTCCAGAACCATGAGAAAGGAAATTTCTATTGTCTAAGCTCCCCCTGTCTACAGTATTTTGTTATGGCAGCCCAAGCCGTCGAATACACTTGGTTGGGCATTAAGTTCCTAAATGAAGAGTCAAGGACATCTCTTCTTATTGAGGCTGATTGAGAGGGTCACAAAGGTGGATTATGTAGAATCACCTCAAAGTGCAGCCAGTGCCCTCCCAGGGTTTTGGTTAAGCAGCTGGCTCTAGGGAGCATAGGACATCCATCCAACCTTTCTGCAGCAGAAAAAGGCTTTCTCTGAGGATATTGGTCTAAGACTTAACTAAAGCTTAATTCCAATCATCTTGACATCTACCATCTGCTTTCAATCACTGCGGAAAGATGTATACAGTCTCTCTCGGTAGCACTGGGTACCTTGTTTGACAAGTTCAAGTATAACATGCAAGTTCCCATTCTATAAAAATACCTCCCCCTTTCTACAGTGTCCCCAAGCTCTTACTTGCCAGCCCCACATAGCTTCCTTATATTCTTCACACAACAAAGAGATGGACTTAAAGTGAATCATCGTGGGCTAGGAAATAAGAGAAATCCAGGTACTAACTTGGAACCCTAGGCATTCAACCAGGAATTAAGGGAGCACTGAACTGTAACTCTTTACTGGGGGGACAATATTTATAGAATAAGAGAGCTTTAAAAATTTTTGGTAAATCATGAGCAAGTGTCAGAGTGCTGGTTTTGGGCCAGGTTTTAAGTCTTTAGTTTCTGAAGTTAACTTGAGCATGGTTACCTCTGGCCTATTCTGAGCAAAGATGCCAATAAATTGGTCTTGTGATGGCTTATGTCCGTTATGCAAGAGACAGGAACCCAGGTACTCAGCACGATCAGACACCTACAAGAGAGATGGGGAGCGGGGGGAGGGGACAAGACCCCAAAGAGAGCAAATTAGCTAGAATGCCACATTAACAAAAGAGTCTACCCCCAAAACAATGGGCAAGACTTACCTGCTTGTAGGATAGCCATCTGTAGGGCTGATTTGGTTTTCTATATCCCAAGCAAGGCCCATTGTCTAAAAACATGACATTTAAAGAAAATCAGCACCACCTGCAAATCCTTTGGATCATAGAAGGTAAAAGAGGATTAGGGAGAGATAAGAGACAAAGGAGGAGAAATCCAGTAAGGACATGGGCTTCTCTTATGTGTCAAGGAAAGTCAAAGGCAATAAGTTCTCAAAGTTCTCAAAGGCAGAGAGAGTCTTACAAACTACATCTGAAACATTTAGGAAATGTATTGAAACATTCAGCATGGTTTGGTGTTGGAATATGTGACCTCCGTGGTAACAGGCATTTGGAAAAAATGTTCACATGATGTGAACAAGTAAAATCCTGTAAGTAAACACAAACAGCCCGCCTCTATCAGACAATCTTGGATTGAGCTTCCTTATCATAAAAGAAATGTATGCTCAGAAAAATATAGAAAAAAAAAAACAAAATATGAGCTGTCAATGATTTCACCACCCAAACACTATTAACACTGATATTGATTTTCAAAGTTCCTTTGTATAGGTTTACAGGATTATTTTCAATCCACAGATATGTTTTGGATCCTACTTTCATCCCCCATTTGATATGAAAATTCCTGTTATTATTTCTTCTTTGCAGAGATTTCCGTGGACTTTTTTGGCCAACTGAGGAAGGGCTCTGTGGCAGTGACTTTTTCTCATGGGGGGGGGGGTGTTTGGGTCATTTCCAAGTCTGATACCTGAAATAATGCTCTGATAAATATTTCCAAATTGCTAATATCAAATTCAGAACATTTCGTAGAATAGAGTCTCTGAAATGAAACAACGTGGTTGGTGTGTGTGTGTTGGGGGGATCTCGGGGGTTGTGGTGGACAGACAGCTCACGTTTTTGATCTCCTGAACCACATTGCTTAGCAGAACAGTTGTAGAAAAGGATTTTTCTCCCACCAGTGACACATCAAGTTGTAGACCCCCAATAGTATCTTTTCCATATCCTTCTTGTTTGCTAGGTTTTAAAAAGTTAGTACTTTAACAGCTCTTAAAGTGGGACCTTTTGCTTTGTTTCATTTACTCTCTCAAATCATCTGTTAATGTACTTTTCCCATTTAACGAGAATTCCCAATTATACGAGAACGTCTCCTGAGATACCAAGGCTCATAAGGAACTACAGGAACCCATACACACCTGCACACACACAGGTACACACTTGTCTGTACATATGTACATCTGCCTTCAATATCTTTACAATTGTGTTGTACACTTGACAGTAGAAGAATGAAATGTCTGAAGAGCTCAAGTTTGGGAACTATGCTTACTAGAATAAACAGTTCTGTCAGCCATGCGAGCCATGGCATAGTGCTGTTGGGTGAGAGAGCCACGCTAACTAATCGAGAAGTCCCGACATCTAAGCCAGAGGGAGAGAGAGTTACTGAGAGAAAAGTAGAAGGAAGGAAATTTTACCTAGAGGTTCTAGTCAGATTGCTGAGAGGGACTCAGGTCTTGCCAAAAGGAAGCGTTCAGAGACAGGGTGACTAAGAATTCAGAGACAAAGCAGTGACCCTGCAATCTAAGTGACAGAAGGAAAGGGAAAGAAACCCATCAAAAGGGAAAGACAGAACCCTTTTGATGAAAGAGATATTTAAGGAATGAACAAGGGGCCTGTCCACAGGAAACATGAGGACTTTTTCTCTCTGCTAGAAGAGCTGCATGACAGCTCAAGACGTCGGGACTCACACGGTCGCTTTCCAAGAGGCAAGGCAAGTCCCGGTCCTGAGGTGTTCACAGCCACCACTCCATCCCAGAGAATGTGCCTCAGACAGTCTACTGTCTTAATATTCCATATCCACCACTGATGGAATGTTCTCTGTGCACGTTACCCAACTATTGTTATCCCAAGGTACAAAGCATCATGGAGGACTGGGGCAGTGTCTTCTAGCTCACCCAGTAAGAAATGGCAGCAAATGTGGGAAAACCATACATCACTTCCCTAATGATGAAAGTTCTAGCAGAGACCCATGGCCAAGGAGTACGTCAAATAATTGGCCCTTAGGGGCACCAACTGAAGTCTCATTAAACTCTGGGCCCAATCAGCTTCAGCCTATTTAGCCCAAGTCCCGACCAGGCAACAGCTTAGCCTTTGATTCACATATTCAACTCAGACGTCCGTCTGCTCTAACGGTAGGGTCATCTACAAAGACCCCACCAGTTAACTTCTTGGCCAAGTTGCTGCCCTCAGCTAGGCAGAGTTGAAACTGTGGCATACAGAACCCCTGAGAAGCTTTGTTTGAGATTCAGATTCTTAGGTCTTACTGTGTGGAAATCTGGTCCTCTGCAACAAGGTGGTGCTAGGGGAGCTGTATTTTAGCGGATTCTCAATATAGACCATCTACTGGATAGGAGTTAAAGTGCAGGTTAGGCCAGGGGCGCCTGGTTGGCTCAGTTGGTTAAGCATCTGACTCTTGATTTCAGCTCAGGTCATGATCTCAGCGCCTTGAGATCAAGTCCTACATCAGGCTCCACGCTCAGCCTGAATTCTGGAGATTCTCTGTCTCCCTCTCCCTCTGCCCCACCGCCTCTGTCACCCTCTCTGAAGGAAAGAAAAAAAGACAGACAGAAAGAAAGAAAGAGTGTATGTTAAAGCTGATGTATTCATCTCCACTTGGGACCAGACATCATTTTTCTATTTCTCCTAACTGCTTAGAGGAGAAGCCATTTTAACTTTACCTGTTAAGTTTTGATTCAGTATTGAAAAAGATATTCTAAATGAAGGATCTTATATGCCACATAACATGTGCTAAATGGGTTGGTTCTAGTTATAGCAATGACACAAGAAAGAAAACTCAATGAAGAAAATTTTGAAAAATAGAAAATTCCAAAGGCAAGTTTGTTATACTAGCCATATAGTGTCTTAGGTTGCCGAACAGGAAAGAAACTAATGGATGTTTTGGGTAATGCTTGTTATTTGTATGGAAGTCTAAATAAGTACTGATTTAGAGTCAGAAACACCAAGTATGGTCCCACTTGGAGCCTTCATATAGAAGTTTTCTTTACAATAAACCTTTCTTTGTCTGGAGGAACAACTACTTTTATAAAACACTTCAGAGCTGGGACGCCTGGGTGGCTCAGTTGGTTAAGCGGCTGCCTTCGGCTCAGGTCATGATCCCAGCGTCCTGGGATCGAGTCCCACATAGGGCTCCTTGCTCATCAGGGAGCCTGCTTCTCCCTCTGCCTCTGCCTGCCATTCTGTCTGCCTGTGCTTGCTCTCTCTCCCTCTCTCTCTCTCTGACAAATAAATAAATAAATAAATCTTTAAAAAAAAAAAAAAACACTTCAGAGCTGACTGAAAATAGAACAATCTAGTTAGACAGATTTCAATATCAACTACAACATTTTCTAGTTCTGTTGCCTTTGGAATGTTCCTGAACCTCTGAGTGTCTTTTTCCTCATTTTTTAAAAGTAGAGGCAATAACAGCTAATCCTTAAGGTTTAGGGGAGGTTAAGCAGCTGGGATGTGTGTAGTGGTTGATGCGTTGGCACTTGACAGGAGTTGGCTAGTAAATATTGTCACAGTGAAAAGGCAGAAGGGAACAAGGGAGAAGTCACACAGGCAAAAGCACCTGGGTGGCTCAGTTTGTTAAGCATCTTCCCTCAGCTCAGGTCATGATCCCAGGGTCCTGGGATCAAGCCCCACATCAGGTTCCTTGCTCTGCGGGGAGCCTGCTTCTCCCTCTCCCTCTGCCCCTCCCCCCTGGCTCATGCTCTCTCTCACTTACTCTCAAATAAATAAATAAAATCTTTTTTAAAAAGTCACACAGGCAAACCTATGTTTGGACAGAATACACACACACACACACACACACACACACACACATATACATATACATATATATATAGATAGATATAGATATATAAAGAAGGTAGAGGGAGAAGTATAAGCTGGTTGATTTTGAAAGGAAACTAGCACACCTCACGTTGTGTTCAGTAATACAGATATAAGTAGTGAGACTTGATAAGTTCCAAATGAACTTGCCCAAGTCCATGTGGTGGCCTTTCTAAGGAAGTCCAAAAGATCATTGCTTTCTGTGGTCCTAAAGAGTATGGGCATGGACCAGCATTAGGGTCAAGGACAAGGTAAGAAGTCAGGAGCCCTGAGCACTAATTCTGGCTCAGATTCTACATCTATAAATGCAAGGAACTGCATTTATATTAAGTCCTGTTTCTGAACAAATATAAGGTACCAGTGAGTTAATCAAAACACCTTCCTCCACATTATTATCAGATCTTTACCAACATGACAGGGAAGTCTTCCTTGTATTAAGGGACAGATCCAGAGGGGCAAAGTGATTTTGCTCCAGGTCACACACCTGGAAATGGAAGAGCTGGGTTTCCAATGCAAGTCTGTCCTACACTGTTTCCAACACCTGTGCTGATACTCTGCTACATCCCCTACCTTTTATACATCAGCCTTCAGACTACCACTGGTGTTTAAGAAGTGAGACAGGAGAGAAGTGTAAGCTATGAGATCCCCACCTCCGTCTTCTTGCAGTCGAGGTTAGACTGCCAGGCTTACCAGACACAGCAAGTCCTCTTTGGAAAACTTCATACATTGTCTTGGCATCTGAGTAGTAGTAAGATAGTGGCTCGTTGCTCTTCTGGCTAGCGCCCTTCCGTGCCCCACCCTAGGACACAAGACCAAGTTGAGGCCAAGCCTGACTCTCTTCCACCCTTTCCAAACCCTTATATTGAATTGAAGAGACCATAAATCCTGAACATTGAGCTCTTTATTATTCAATTAACTTTTAAATCCCCAAATTGTAGTATCCTTACATTATAGAAACCCAGTGACTGTCACAGTTATGTTTTTGGCAATCTCCCCCAACCCCTATAGGCAGACACACATACACATGTGGAGAGAGGAGAATCATAGTATGGTTTTACGTTGTAAAGATCACACCCAGTTTTAACATCTACCAAGCACATACTATGTGCCAACACAGTGCAACGATTACTATAGACACAAAGTGAGTTATGACCAAACCTTTGTCCATCAACATCTCATGAGTGAGAGACTTTGGAGTGGAGGTGGGGTGAAAAGGACAAACACACAACTATAATATTGTGATGTACATGCTGTAATGAAGGCATACATTCTGGGAGCTGGTCATGCTACCCATTCTGTATTAAGTAGAAAGGTGGCAAAGAAATAATACTTCATAGGGACTTAGAAGATAACTAAGCATTTACCAGAAAGTTATGGTTTGGTAGAGGGGAGGGAAAGAAGAACAATTCAGAATGAAGGAGCAACCTGAATAAAGACACAGAGACGAAAAGACACATTGCAGAGTCTGGTGGGTGGCCTCTGACAGTCCTGTAGAGAGCACGGTATCAGAGGAAGAGGCAGTAGCTACAGATGTGCCTAGACAAATCAGCTGGAACTACAAGATCAGGCCCTGATGAGGATCCTGGGGCAGCAAGACAAGCTACAACATGGTCTAACCCTCCAGCAAGTCTAACCTACAAGTTAGTCTAGAGAGGACTAGGAATCAGTGAAATAAACATTCAAAAATGTAAGTTACTACTGAGATAAGGGCTAAAGGAGGACAGGGTAACATAACACAGTGAGAGCTCTAACTTCGTCTAGAGCATCAGGGAAAATTTTCAGATGTCACATTGGAGTTCCCTATCTAGTAAAGGTGTCAACAATGGAGTTCCCTGTCTAGTAAAGGAAGATAGTGTCTTACTGTTTGTTTACATAGATGGGCTGACGAAGAAGGAAGAAGGAAAGATGATTCAGACTCAATGAGAAGAGATGCATTTTAACTGAGATAGAGCAGGAGGGGAAATAGGAAAGGGTGTGTGTGTGTGTGTGTGTGTGTGTGTGTGTGTGTGAAGATATCTAATAAAGAGACTTGTTGAGCTTGAGTGCCACTGAGATAGTCTGGTACTGGAGAGAGATCAGAACTACAAATTCAGATTTGGGTGTTGTAACATTTTAGGTACAATTCTAAGTCATGAGAGAGGAGGGGTTTTTCTCAGCTGAGAGGAGTTCACAGGGATTGGCAGACTATAATCTAGGGCCATATCTGCCTTGTCACCTGCTTTTACAAATAAAGATTTATCAGAACACAGCTCATTCATTTATGCATTGTCTGTGCTTTCAACAGCATGAAACATATTGTCTTCATGTTACAACAACAAAGTTGAGTAGTCGCAAGAGAGTCCACATGGCCTGCAAAGCCCGAACAATTCAGTCTGGTCAGCACAGGTTTACCAAACCCTGCCTTAGGGAATTGAGAAAGTGAGAATGAAACTCTAGATGAGGGAAGAAAAGAAGCTGAGTAACAAAGACCGTTTTGGAATTAGGAAGAAACCTCACTGAAAGATAGTTTGAAAGGAGTTTTAAGAGAAGAATTCTCAAGTCAAGTAAGAAGAAGGCTGAAGGAGAAATCATTGAAATTTAAAGTTAGGTCATGAGTGACCCAGAGGAGTTTGGGGGGGATGGTCAGAGTAAAGGTCAGATCTCAGTGGGCTGAAGTTCAGGAAAGGAAATCAACAGGTTACTCTTAAAGAACTCTAGTGGGGAAAAGGAAGATTAAAAGGAGGTGGTATTGAAGGAACAGGATCAACGCAAATGAAGAGGCCAACAAAAACCATGAAAACAACTTCCCAAAAAACTGTTGGTGGTGGAGAGTGGATACAACTTGGAGTAAGATTCCGGGGTAGAGGAAAGAAGTTCCTGAAAAGATCAGAAGAGGTGATCCTTATAAAGGAACAGAAATGCTCTCTTCTCTGCAAAGGACTGAACATGAAAGATGATAAAAGAACGTTCTGGAAGCTTTTCCTTTGCTTGGAGATGTAGGAAGCTGATTTCCTGAAAGTCAGGGAATTGAGGGGAAAAAATCCCACTTCAACTTCCACCAGTTTTAAGACTGGATATTAACCCAAAGCCAGAATTTAACTCAAGGAAATAACTTCTTTATCCTTCTCAGATATTGGGTATTTTAATGAAAACGTTCTCCTACCCCCAAAGCACTGGCTCTATCATCTAGATCATAGGTCAGCAAAATTTCTCTGTAAAGGGCTAGACGGAAAAACTTCGGGCTCTGTGGAACACACATGAACTGCTTTTCTTTTTTATTTTTTTTTAATGTATCTTTATAAAAATGTGAAAACCATTCTTAGCTGGCTAGTTGCTCATGAAAAAGTGGATTTTGCCCATGGGCTATAGTTTACCAACCCTGATCTTGATTATTGGCTTCATAAAACCTACCTGTGGTTTCATTTTTATTACAAAGCAAAGTACGCCAGTAACTGAAGTCCAAATTTGTAGATCTTCTGGTGATTACTAACCTAAATGGTTTACTTTCTCACCGTAGATCCCTTCCCCTTCCCAAGTTATCCCAAGGTCTTGAATTACACTTCGTGCTTGAGCAAACTAAAAAGAAGATTGGCAAGTTACCTCAATTCCCACTGACTGGTTGTTCAAATCCACAAGAGGCAAGACTGGCTGAGGTCTACTGACCAGCCACAGGAAGATGGCGACTCCGAAGGTCAGAATGCAGACCAGTGCCGGGGTTGGAAGTGGGGAAAACAAGAAGTTAAAGATAAAAAGCATCTTTGTGGATAGCAGCAGGAAGTTCAAGCCTTTAAAAAAAAAAAAAAAAAAAGAGGAAAGAAAGTTAAAGGAAATGGCTGAAATTTTTACTCGATAGCTGTGTTTATAAAGGGACCCCTCCCCCCCCCCCACACAGACACATACACAGACTTCTAACCCTCCAAGAAAACAGGGCTGGCCTTCTCTAGCAAAAGAATTTCTATTACTGTTTGCTTTAGCAATGTTGGAAATCACAGAATGCGTTCTCCACTCCTGTGACTTGACTGTCCTCCCACAAGGACAAAGGAAGGATCAAAGGAAACAAATTAATTGTTTGCTCAACAATTTTATGAAATGACTGCCCTTCTGGGGCACATGGGTGGTTCCATCATCAAGCGTCTGCCTTTGGCTCAGGTCATGATCCCAAGGTCCTGGGATCGTATCCTGCGTCAGACTCCTTTCTCAGTGGGAAGCCTGCTTCTCCCTCTCCCACTCACCTTGCTTGTGTTCTCTCTCTCTCTTTCTCTGTCAAATAAACAAAATCTTACAAAAAGAGAGAGAGAGAGAGAAGAAATGACTGCCTTTTTATTTTTGGCCCATGGGGCCTAGAAGAAGCCCTTCTGCATCCAGGCTAAGCTGGTAGTCAGATCCAGACTAAGCTAGGCACTCTAGAGACCCTCCCCTGCCCAGGCCAACTGAGCATCAGGAAGGACTGTTCCCGCCTGTATTTCTCTAGTATAAAGCAGAAAAGGGAACATCTGTAGAGGTGACTCAACAGAGTTTAAAAATCAAGCATTCTGCATGAAGGACATTTCCTGCTGCTCAGATGCGCCTTGCTCATTGCTTTCTTTTCTGAAGCACTGGGAGAGTCTCAGTGAGCAACATCCTGTCAGCTTGCTTTGTCCAATGTCATCTCCTCCAGAGAAACCATTTTTACTGGAGGCAACGTTGGCCAGGTTCACAGGAAAAGTGTTGGAGAATGGATCTGACCCATGGTAGCAAGTGAACATTGAAGGTTTAGGCCAGGAAGAGACCTCAAGGAACTGACACCACAAAGGTTTTCCCCAACCCAGATTTTCTTGTAGTTTCCAGCAAAGTTCAGCTTCAAACTGCTCTAGTCGCAGGAATTAGTATCCGGGCAGGTCCTAGGAACTTCCTCTGGCGGAAGCCATCTCTTCCAACCCTTGCCCCAAACTGCTTTCAGACTGGGCTGTCTGCATGGATCATGGAATTTAAATCCAACCAATGTCGTGAAGTAGAATTTTAGAGATGAGAAAAATTGAAGCTCCCAGGGTTAATGTGACTTGTCCAAGTTCACTCACCATTTCCCACTGCTGCTTCCCCCATTGAAAGCTACAAAAACCACAGCTCCTCTTTCCTCACGAGTCTAGCTACAGAGTTCAAGGAGACTGAACCTGTCTGGAACCTTATAGACAACAGCAAAGGAAATTCAGAAGTTGTGTTTTTCAAAGTTCATCACAGTGCCCTACAGAAAAATATCTCAGAGAGGAGGCCAAACTTAAAACCTAGAGAGCAAAGCATGCCTGATAAAGAGTTTGATAAGAGCAAGATCATAGCTTCCTGAGAACTTTGGGGCAACTGCCATTAGCCGGCATCTCGAACTTTCTCCATGAAGACACATACTTCCCTCTACCCTAACAAAGTGGGGGGGGGGCTGGGAAATGTGTATGGGAACTGGAACGGGACAGTCAGTCATCTTAGTATTCTTCCGCTCCATGACAGGTTATTACCTGAACTTGGAGCCGTCCCTCTCCATTTTATGGAGGAAAGCTGAACTTCCACAGACTGGGATGACTGTCCCCCACTCCTTAGTTTCTTCCACATTGTGTTTAGGAGAAGAAAAAGAAGACACAACAAAAACAAAAGCGAGGCCCCATAAGGGCTAGGTTACCTAACAATAGGAGCTACTGTGACCACCTGCCAGGATTCTGAGCCGGGAATTTTGGAATCCAGCCTCACCTGGATGTCCAGGAGACAGAATGTGTTCAAGAGCCAGCCCTGTAGGACTTTGTTGTTTGCCAGGTGGAGAACAGGGCGGCCCCAGGGGAAATTGTGAAATTGAGAGTGGGTAGCAGGCGCTCAAAGGAGGAGAAACCTGCTTGGTGCCGCTCACCCTACACTCCTAGCCCTTTCCCTCAGCCTGGCAGTATCTTCTGATCTGAGAGTCTCTCCTCTATCCTAATCACACCTTCAAATTAAGAGATTCTTACCTTCACTCCCCTTCTGGTCTGTGGGAACAAATTGTCACACTAAGGACTTTTGCTGTCTTCTTGCAGATTTACATTTTAATAAGGGACTTTGCGGGTTGCCTGGGTGGCTCAGTGGGTTAAGCCTCTGCCTTCAGCTCAGGTCATAATCTCAGGGTCCTGGGATCAAACCTCACATCGGGCTCTCTGCTCAGCAGGAAGCCTGCTTCCCTTCCTCTCTCTCTGCCTGCTTCTCTGCCTACTTACGATCTCTATCTGTCAAATAAATAAATAAAATCATTAAAAAAAAAGGGACTTTGCAAACAATGTCTTCAAAAGAGGGTCTCAAGGTGAAACTGGTGTTTGAGGGGGTGGTAAGGAGAGGGGTTGAGGAGCCCAGCAGGGAGCAGGAAGGGAAGGGAAGAGGGAGAGAGAGCCCATGACCAGTCTAAAGGCACCACCTGTTATCACCCCCACTGATTGTTACCGCTTGGTAATGGGAGCTCAGGATCACCAGACCATCAGATTTTTTTCTCCCTGGAAAATCTAGAACACTGAATTTTTGTGAAACCTCAGTTTTAACTATTGGCTCAGTTAGTAAGTCTGGTATGAGACAAAGAGAAAGACATCTGGCTTAGTCTGGACCATGGCCTGTCAGTTCTTGTGCCCTCCCTTTTAGACCTGTTACAGTATACTGCCCACAAGAGTGATGAGAGGGTCTACTCTGTAACAGACAAGGGAAATACTTACAAATGTCAGGTGGGCAGTTTCAGGAGAACAAAATACCTTGCTTACACTGGCAAGGGATTTTATTAGCAGAAGACACTGAGGGATGTGTCTACTTGACAACTAAAATAGCAATTTGCAATGGCAAATTAAGTAGTCAGTTCAAATACGATCATGTACAGAATTTCAGATGGTTCCTTTCTGCTTCTCCACATTTTTTTTAATTGAGGTGAAATCCACAGAAGGTAGAATTAACCATTTTTAAAATGTCCAATTCCATAGCATTTAGTACATTCATGATGTTGTACAACCATTGCCTCTAGTTAGGTCCCAAACAGTTTCATCCCCAAAAGGAAACCAAGTGCCCATTAAGTACTTACTTTCTCCTCCCTGCAGCCCCTGGCAACCATTAGCTTTATTTCTATTTGAATAATTTCTGACAAATTCTTAATATTTCATATACATGGAATCATGCAATATGTGACTTTCTGTGTCTGACTTTTCTCACTAAGCATAACATTTTCAAGGTTTATCCATGTTATAGCACATGTCAGTGCTTCATTTCTTAGGGCTGAGTAAACATTCCACTGTGTGGAAAGACATTTTACTAATTTGTTCATTGGCTGATAGATATTGGGGGTGTTTTCCCCCTTTTGGCTACGGTGACCAGTGCAATGAACATTTGTGTGCAGATTTTTTTTTAAATTTTATTCATTTATTTGTCAGAGAGAGAGAGAGCAAGCACAGGCAGACAGAATGGCAGGCAGAGGCAGAGGGAGAAGCAGGCTCCCTGATGAGCAAGGAGCCCGATGTGGGACTCGATCCCAGGACGCCGGGACCATGACCTGAGCCGAAGGCAGCTGCCCAACCAACTGAGCCACCCAGGCGTCCCTTGTGTGCAGATTTTGTTCTGAATACCTATTTTCAGTTCTTTAAGGTAAATATGTAGGTGTGGAATTACTGGGTCACATTTAACATTTTACATTTTACATTTACATTTTACATTTAACCTTTTGAAATTTTACATTTAACCTTTTGAAGAACCACCAAACTGTTTTCCACAGAGGTTGTACCTTTTTACATTCCCAAGAACAAAACAGAGGATTCTGGTTTCTTTGTACCCCACACCAAAACCGGCTATTTTCTGGGGTTTTGGGGCAATAGCTATCCTAGTAGGTATGAAATGGCATCTTACTGTGGTTTTGATTTGTATTTCCCTAATGACTAATGATGTCAAGCATCTTTTCAAGGGCTTGTTGATCATTTGTGTTTCTTCTGTGAAGAAAGGTCTGTTAGAGCCCTTTGCTCATGTTTAAATTGGGAGGTTTGTCTTTTTGTCTCTTTATATATTCTGGATACTATTCCCTTATCAGATACATAATCTGCAAATATTTTCTCCCATTCTATAGTGATCTTTTTACTATCTTGATAGGCTTTTTAACACATACATATATTTTGAACCTTCTGATGCAAGTGTCAGAAAGGATTTGCAACCATGCACCATGTCACTCTCTCACTGTTCAGTTGGGAGAAGCTGAGGGCCCAAGAGATGGTACAACCTCTGGGCTCCACCACTACTGGATTTAGGAAGCTCTGGTTAGCATTCTAAACTCTAGACTCTATTAACACTTCTGGATGCACTCAAGTAAATGAGAAGAAAAGCCACTGTCTCTTTTGTCACGTGTCTTATGAACCTCAGCTACAGTTCTGGTTTGGGCATTTCACAGAGCCTCCAGCAAACAGTTGATGTGGTGGCTTTTCCTCCTCCTGCCATGTTGTTATTTGGGAAAGAATGGGGTACGGGAAAGTGCAATGGTGGTAAAGCTGTGTTACACTGTACATGGGAGCTTCTGTTCCAGGTCATCTAAGGATGGTTGTGCAGGCCACAATGTATATTACGATGGCCCCAGGTGGAAAACCTCCTCTGCTTTTTAATATGATGATAGAGACATGCCATAGCCCCATACACCAGGATGTCCCTTTGTCCCAGTCCTTCCCCTGGAAGGATGCAGTCAGTCATCTCCTAGCTGCTAACACATTTAATTCCCAAGCTAGCTGAAGGATACCTTCTGCCTTAACCCCTGCTTGCCAGCTCCCAGGACCAGCCTCAGTGTCTAGGTTTGGATCACTCCATATTCAGCTCTGAGTTCTGCTCCTCTGAGGATCTGGGCCACCATTTCTTAAGTCTCATTTTCTTTGAATGAAGTCCTTACATGGACCCTTCTACTACTCTAGGTTTTGGTCAACTATGTTTATTGCTCTGAAGCTTTCAGGCTATCCCTTTAGCCTGCAAATAATGCTTGTCTTGTAGTCCCTTTCCTTAGAAAGATTTTATTTCTCCTACATGTATTCAGCTCACTAACCATAAGTCAATTCCCTTAGAGTCTCTGTGTTTGATCTTCCCTTTGCCTGAAACTCTGTTCCCCAGATCTGAAATGGTTGTGTGTTATAGGTTGGGCCTCAACTGAAATGTCATTTCTTCAGAGACTCTCTCTGATCACCCTATTTGATATGGTCCTTTCCACTCCAATCACTATCACAGAATCTTTTTTTCTCTTCTCCACGACACTGTTCGCTATCTGAAATACACCAGCTCCCTTATCATCTGTTGCCTCTACTGAACCGATGTTCTAATCAGAACAGGGATTTTGTTTTGTTCACCTATGTCTCCAATGCCTACACCATGCCTGGCACATAGTTGCTTTCAATCAGCAGTTGTTGAAAAAAAATTACCAGTTTTCTGGTTCAGAATTATCTGTCTTAAATACTCTCTCTGTTAATCCCTTAGTTATTCCCTTAGTAAAGCTCCCATTCCTAAGCTCCCAAACCTTATATCATCCAAAGTCACTCTAGCCAATCTTGAGATGGGCACTCCCAAATCAATATTTACCACAGCACTGGGTTAGAGAAGGAAGAGGGTGAAAAGGATGTATTTCTAACACGTATCAAGGACTGCTCAGGAGGAGTATAATCCTCTGAGCTTGAAAGAAAATACAGGATGAATCTTATCGAATGAAGCCATTTACAATAGTGAGCAGGAAATCCAGCCTAGAAATAAATAATTATGGTTACCCTAGGCTTCTGGAATTCAAAGAAAAATAAGGCAAATTATCTTCATTTTTAGGCCTGAAGAATTCATTATTTTCTGTGCAAAAATGAGATACAAATTTCAATTATGAGCTTTTGTGGGGGGAAATATCTACCTTCTAGTTATCCTATTTTGGATTTAATTGGTTTCTCTGTTCCCTTGCATGTATGGGCTCAGTCTGTGGTGATAGAGAGCTCATTAAAAGAGAGATCAGAGTCCCCAGGTTCTTATACTCAGCTGGCTAACACGTTCTTCTGTACTGAATGATGTGCTTTCTCTTAGAGACTAGGTTCCAAGGCTTCACAACTCATAATGACCCCAAAGGGGCCTGTGTGTGATTTAGAAGGCTGTATATGAAAGTCTGGCCTTCTTCGTTGGGTCCTAAGTCACCAACCCAGCCCCCTAAATTCCTGCTGCCCTCAACTTAGGAAGCCTCCATCTCAGATCTTAACCACATCATCAATATTTCTAGACAAATTCCAAAGTAATGGCAAAAGATCAAAAGAACATTACAAACTGGCAGCCTTATGAAAATAGCCTTTTCCTTAATGAATGCAACAAACATGAAACAGATAGACATTCCATTGTAAGACCCTTCACCCAATTTCCTCAGACCCTGGGACTAAGGGCTTTTCACTTTTTCTTGCACCAGTTTACTCTTCTGCATCAAATGTAGTTTTCCTCTACTAAGATATAAAAGATAACATAATTTGAAATGATTATCCATTTCACAAAACTTTAACAGAGAAAACCTGGATATGGAAAAGCATTGACTCCTAAAAAAAAAGGCAAGTCTTAACTCCTCATGCCATTTAAAACGATGCAGCCACTCTGGAAAACAGTATGGAAGTTTCTTAAAAAGTTGAAGATAGAGCAACCCTATGACCCAGGAATTGTATTACTGGGTATTTACCCTAAAGATACAAATGTAGTTAACCGAAGGGGCATGTGCACCCAAATGTTCATAGCAGCAATGTCTACAGTAGCCAAACTATGGAAAGTACCTAGATGTTCATCAACAGATGAATGGACAAGGAAGGTGTGGTGTATATATATATATATATATATATATATATATATATATATATAAAATGGAATACTATGCAGCCATCAAAAAACGAAATCTTGCTATTTGCAGTGACGTGGTTGGAACTAGAGGGTATTACGCTGAGTGAAATAAGTCAACCAGAGAAAGATGATTATCATATGATCTCTCTGATATGAGGAATTTGAGAGGCAGGGCAGGGGTGGGGAAGGGAGGGAAAAAATGAAACAAGATGGGACCAGGGAGGGAGACAAACCATAAGAGACTCTTAATCTCAGGAAATAAACTGAGGGTTGGTGGGGGTTCAAGGGGGAGGGATAGGGTGGCTGGGTGATGGACACTGGGGAGAGTATGTGCTATGGTGAGTGCTGTAAATTGTGTAAGACTGATGATTCACAAACTTGTACCCTTGAAGCAAAAATACATTATGTGTTAATAAAAAATAAAATAAAAAAATGCAAAGTTCAAAAGGGTCAGCATTCAGTTCTATCCAAAATAAAATATGTTGTCATATTTCTAATTAAAAAAAAAAAAAAAAAACAGCTGAGAGGGAAATCCTAAAAACCCTCTAAGGAAAGAAGAGGCAATTAGAAGCCATGAAATAATCCAGTAAGGTGACCAGTTAACAAATCAGTAGCCACAAAGTCAATAGCTTTCCTTGATTTCATGCAAATAACTAATTCAAAAATAATGGGGAAAATGTCATTCACAGTAGCATATTAATAAATGTGTAGACTCATTTTAAAAAGTTCAGATCTGAGGAACATAATAAGTTTTAAAAATTGCAAATCATGCTCCAAATAGTCAAAGGGACCCCATATTCCTAAATGTACCCAAACATTTAATGCAACTTTAATAAAGACCAAAGGGAATGATTTGGGAATTAAAAAGTTAATTCTAAGGTTCACCCAGAAAAACAAAGCTTATTATAAAGAGTCAGAAAATTTTTGAAAAATAATAGGAATTGGGGGTAGGGGGACAGAGTTAAACATTACCAAATTTGCTTCTATAGAGCTAGAGAAGTTTTCCATTGGTTGTGAATAGACAAAACTATGTAACAAAATAAACCTGAAACTCCCAGTGGACATATTATCATATACTAAATTGCATTTCCAATAAGGACAGATTTTTTTTCACTTAAATAAAAGTATCAAGACAACTGGCTAGCCATTCAGAGAGAAGACATAAAGTGGATTACTACTGTGTTATTCCTACAATAAAAATAAGTTCGGGATGGATCAAAGACTTAAATATAAAACAATGACAACCCTAAGAGTATTTGGGGAAATTTTTTTATAATCCTGACGTGAGGAAGATTCAAGACAGGCACAAAACCTAGGAGTAATAAATGGAAACACTGGCAAGTTTGAGCCATAAAATTTTTAAAAAATATTTGCCCTGCAGGAAAAATACCAGAGACAAAGATAAACGGGGGCAAGTATCAAATACTGTCTAAAGAGCTCATTTCCTCAATAAGGAAAACTCTAAAGTCAATGAAAACCAAAACACAACACAATAAAAAAAAACCAAAGGTCATGACTAGAACATTCACAGCGAAAACAGATTGTGGTTGGAGACGCTCTTGGGGGTGACCGGAAGGACAAGAGGAGGCAGAGGGAAGCTACACCCCTCCCCCCATTTCTTTCTTGAGTGCCTTTCAAGGGCTGCTTCTGGCATATGGAGGTGGCTCTTGGAGCCCCACAGCAGGATTTCAGCCTGTGTCAAAGTCCCACTCCCTCATCTTTGCGAGTAGTTTTAAAAGTTGCAAATTTAAAGAAAAGGTCTTTTCCCCACCCATGAGATTGGCAATGAGGAAATCGTGTAAAGTGCTCTCTTAACCTCAGGGAAACGTAAATTTGGGGCAGCCCCTTAGAGATGCGCCCGTTGCCTTCTACCACAATTTAAAATGTGTGCCCTTTGGCCTAATACCTTCGAGTAACTTATCCTGTAGAAAAACATCAGTTCAGGGGCGCCTGGGTGGCTCAGTCAGTTAAGCAGCTGCCTTCACCTTAGGTCATGATCCCAGGGTTCTGGGATCGAGCCCTGCATCGGGCTCCCTGCTCAGTGGAGAGAGCTTGCGTCTCTCTCTCCCTCTGCCTGCCGCCCTGCCTCTTGTGCTCGCTTTCTCTCTCTCTCGCTCTCTCTCTCTGTCAAATAAATAAATAAATAAATACATCTTAAAAAACAAAATCAAAACAAACAAAAAAAAATCAGTGAATATTTTAATATTCAGTAAAATACATCCCAAATGGCTGTGTAAGGTACTGGTTCGGGGTGGGCCTCTGAGTCAGAGTACTTGGGTTCATACCCTGTGTGATCAGCTTCCTTGTGACCTGGGTTAGATAACCTCTATGTGGTTTCTTGTTTGCAGACTAACAATGATAATATCTTCCTCAGGACTAAATGAGTTAATGTGCCTGTAAAGTACTTAGAAGAGTGCCTGGTATATAGGCCCAGACACTTGGTCTTACGTTCATCGTCATTACCTCTATAGGATTGCTTATAATGCTGGAGACCAGGAAAGCCTCCCTTGGTAGACTAGCCACATAAATTATAGCATGTCTACGCAGTGGCACTCTTGGCAGGCAATAAGAACAAAGCAGACCTGCTTTATTCTTATCAGTGTGTACCTATGTGGAAAGAGCTCTATGATAATTGCCAAATAGAAAGAAAACAAAAAAACCACTTGGACAAATGTGTATGTTTTTGTGTTTCTGGAAGTATATTCCTCATAGGAAAAGACAGATGGAAGAGGAGAAATCATTAATGGATTTTCCAGAAAGTTTTGAGTATTCAGTAATTAACCCAAAGATATTTAAGGGCTTGACTGTATATTGGCATTGTTCCAGGTGCTGGGGATCTCCCAATGAAACCCCCCCACCTTGGGGGTTTGTATTTTATTGGCGAGTTTGATAACAAGTCTGAACAATTATGAGCTTATATTGTATATGGACGTTTAAAAAAATAGAATCAGGAAAGAGGATTGTGGATAGCAGGGGGGTAAGGTTTCAAGTAGGTCTCATTGAGAAGATAACTTAAGAGAATACACAGTTTAATCTGAAGTATGCATGTTTCAAAAAAAAAATGAGCATAAAAACCAACAACTCCAAATCACCCCACCTCTGACCGAGGCAGCTGACTTAGAAAGTTTCGTCACCTTGGTTGGCGGCATTTCGTGTGAATGCACCCAAGAACACAGCCTCAGCCCCGTTTCGGCAAGTGCAGCCTTCCCACCACCAAAGCCACACTCAACACACGTGGCCTTTTCAAGCACTCACATTGTGTGCAATGCTTTCAGCCACAGAGCAAGCCGGTTTGAACAGCAGCTCTGGCGGTAGGTTTTCATTCATTTCTTTAGCAGTTAAAGAGCTAGAGCAAAGGTAAATGTTGGATCACCGGGGCAAACAGGGTCTCAAAGGTCATCTTTCGACACTTACTGCAAGGAGCCGAGAAGACAGGCTGTCATAAGAGGGCACCCTAGGTGCTCAGACAGGCCACTGCCTATATTAGCTTTCTCCGGCAAAGCAGTGTCAAGCTACTGGGCACAGCACCATCTCTGTCCATCTGGGGCCTGGCACCCAGGACACTCCGTGGTATACACACTAGGCAATGTCCCCAGGTAGATGAGAAAGGACCCCCTTATCTCCACAGGATCATGCAGGACAGGGAAGGGAGATGGCATTACCGAAGGAGATCTCTTAAAACCCAGAGGGTAACTGAGCAGTCATTTCCACACCATGGAAAGATTCCATGAGTGCTTAAATAAAACAAGAAAGCATTCTCAAGATCACACATCTTGCTCTCCCCAGCCCAACTGCTAGGCCATACCCAACAACTCCAATTTGTAAGGCAGCTGGCAGGGAGACGAGAAAGGGCTAGGCTTGAAACAGGATTCCTGGCCCGCAGACAAGCATACCATAAACCATGAGGTCTTCGGCGCATACGCATCAGTAAGATCTTTGTTGCTGAACCCCATGGGAAAATCTCCAGGAACCAGAGTTCAGGAGGGTTGTACAGATCAGAGCAGGATCAGTTCTATCCTTGGGTTTGGGAAGCTTCCTGTGATTCCGTGGACACCTTGGCCATGGGGGTTCCCAGACAGAGGCTGCCTTAGCCTTCAAATTCTACTGCACCCAACATGGTGCCTGAGGTACAGTGGGAAATCCACTGGGTGCCAGTGAGTCACTTTCCCTGTTCGTTCACCAGTGGCACAGGCTCAGAGAAGGGAAGTGGGGAGAGGTATCTGCTGAAGGAAACAGGTTGCGGAATTCAGTCTCATGGTGACATGATGTGCTCCTATCCACAGGGCGGGGCATAGGTGGCTGACCCCTCCTCAGAAATGCCACTGCCAGAAGCTACGTGCCCTGGCATGGGCAACGCTATACAGCTCGACCTGAATGAGCTCAAGGGCCACCGATTCTGCAAGCATTAGCATATACTACGTACCAGGCTCATATATCACACTCAGACTTCATAGTCTTCTAAGAGCTAAAGCCAATTCCCCAGCTAGTAAACAAATGCACCATGTCATATACCCCAGACTTGGGAGCATCTGGTGGACTGGAGAAGTATGTGTGACAAGAGATATATTGACTCTCTGTATTTTATTTATAAATTTACATATTTTAATAAGGCAAAGGTCTTAGACCAACTGTGTGCCCAGCATTCTGCCATGTACAGAGGGACAAACACTTAGAAGATATACCTCTTGTTCTCTGGGGACTTATGGGTCTGTTGAACACTGAGAACAATTCTAGAAGGATTCAGCAAGTGGAGCTAGCTAATAAATCTGAAGGAGGGAGAGCCTAGAGTTGACTGGAGTAGATGAGTAGATGAAGTAGAGAGCCTAGAGTCGACTGGAGTAGATGGAACACTAGACTCTCAAGGATGTGTGGGTTTTGATCCTGGCTTTATTGCCAACAGTTTCATTTCCAAGGTCAGTTAAGGAGGATGACCCCACCAATTAAGCCAATGGCTGTTAAGTCCCCAACTCTGATTCTAACCAGAGTCTCTGTCACCAAACCATCTTTTTCAACTGTTGCCTGCAACTCTCCATTCTTTTTTTTTTTTTTAAATGGAGAGACAAGTTACCACAGTAGGCCAGATAAACTTAAGTGGAAGGTGGGGGGGAGGGCAACCACGAGATGTGGGGGGAGAGGTAGAGTATGGCTTGAGGCACTAATATGAGACAATCATCCTATCTAGAAAAGGGAAGGAGTGAAGGGCTGTTTCTGATGGAGGTAGAGAATCCATCTCTGGTTGAAAGGGTGTCGGGGAGGAAAAGCCTCCAAGAAGGCTGGGGGAGACAATACCCAGGGCTGGTGGAGACACTCTTTGATGGAAGTCATTTCAGCTCACCAACACCAGCAAGGCTTGTGGTGCCAGGCCTTGCAGTTGAGCTGAGTGGTATTTAAGAAAAAACCCTTATTACATCAAATACCGAAAGCCTCTTAACTCAGTTTGTGAAGATAGCATAGGACAGCTGAGCCACCTATAGCCTGGTGGCTGGCAGTGACAAATCCTACCAGATCTCAGATCAACATAGTCCCCCTGGATCTACCATGGGGCTTCCAGAAAACCACGGCCCAGCAGCCCTACTCTAAGGAAAACCTTGACTCAGGAAGCACCCCCAAAGGTTGCTGTCTGAGTGGATGATGGGACAAGTGGGGTCAGGAGAATCAGTCCCAGAAGTCCACTGGACTTGATAAGAGAGCTTGTAAAGAGATAGTGTGGACAAAGTGCTAGGCCCTGTCACCCACGCAGGCTAAAAGCCTGATGTACAATGTTGTGAGAGAGGGCTTCCTGCTTGGGCTCCTGCAGAGTCAGCCCTCCTGCCACCTGGTCTGCCAGTGGTCAGGGGTCACTGGAGTCAAAGTGCAAACAATTAGCTTTATTGCCAATGGTCTCATTTCCAGCAGCCAACTTTCAAGGCCATTGCCTGTTCGGGCGCTGGAACAATGTTCCACCCCTCATGTGCCACAGTTACATAATGTCACTGAGCGCCCATTTCCCTCAACTGCACACAAGAAGAGACAGGTGACAGTTCCTTCTTAAAAGGGATGCTGCACACTCTCCCCTCTAGTGCACTGCTGAGTACATGGAACGTCCTTGGGAAGACTGGCTCCCTTTCCCCCTCCCACTTTCCCCAGTGTCTGACTCCTTGTCAAGTATCAGATGTTCCATCCTGAGGCTTCCTGAAAGAGAAGTGATGATCATGACCTTCATTCTATAACTGCCCTCCAGCTTACAAGCAAACTTCTCAATTCTATTTAAACAGAGGATGTCTTGTTGGAGAGGGCACCGCGTAGCCCTGAATTCTGACCCAGCTCTCTCCTCCAACCCTAGCCCACCCCTGTATCCTGTCCTGCAGGTACTCACAAACTCGCACCTCATAGGGCAGACTGACCCACGGAGACCCCAAGATCGGCTACCAGCTCCCCCAAAGAGAGACGAAACCATGACCTGGCCGCAGCTGTACAGGGCTGCTTGACATTCCAAACTCCAAAACTCATGTATTTATTCAAAAGACATGGATTAAGAGCCTGAGACATGTCAGGCCCTAGGCTTCCAGGGGAAGAGTGAGTGAGAGAGTCCTCTTTTGACTCAGATGCCTGGTCGCCTAGGGGAGAGAAAGCCCTGCATGCATTTACAGCAGAGTGGGACAAGAACAATGCTGGCTGACTCGGGGCTCCTGGGGACAGGTCATCATGCCTGAGAATCACCTCGGGTTGCACACCCAGTGAGGGTCAGTGCACCTGCTGGCCAACAATAGGAGACCGGTGGGAGCACAACCCTCATTCCTGGTTTCTCACCGGCTGCCGGATCCTGGCCCAAGATCACATGCCTGGAGGTAGGACGATTTTGTGCCCCTCCCCGCCCGGCGCAATTCATATAACATCATTCAAAGTGAACAATTCTGTGGCATTTAGTACATTCACACTGTTGTGCAACCACCACTTCTGTCTAGTCCCCAAACACTTCTGTCACCCCCAAAGGAAAGCCTGTGCCCATTAAGCACTCATTCTGCATTCCTCTCCTGACCCCAGCACCACCCGTCTGCTTGCTTTCTCTAAGGATTTGAAGTGGGAGGGTTCTTAAAAAAGAGGTTTCTCCCAGTTTCTAGTTCTTTGGTCAAGGCACTAAACTAGACTCACCTGGAATTTTTTTTTCTTTTCTTTTCTCTTTTTTAAGATTTATTTATTTATTTGTATGTGTGTCTGTGAGAGAGAGAGAGAGAGAGAGAGAGAGCGAGCACAAGCTGGGGGAGGGGAAGAGGGAGAGCAGACTGGACGCAGGGCTCCATCCCACAACCTTGAGATCATGACCTGAGCTGAAACAAGAGCGGGGCCCTCAGGTGACCGAGCCACCCAGGCATCTGGAATGGGAACAAATTTGCTTTCTTCACCACAGGAGCCAAAGTTCAAATTCCAGTTTCAACCTTTTCAGAGCGTGTCCAGTTTCTTTATGGCTAAACCTCAGTTTCCCCATCTGTGAAACAATGAACCTATTTTGCAGGACTGTTTAGAAGATTCAAAGATAAACTCCACCACCCCCCCAAAAAAGTCCTAGCACTGCCCCACAGAAAATAGTGAATGAATGGAAGCGGTCATATTTGCAGCTCTAGAAAAATGTCCCCAACTGAAAGTACTAATACATAAGTGAACTCAGTATCTTCCCAGGTCCCCACGTAGGAAAATCTTTGTACAAATGCGATTTTCTAGGAAATCTGAAGAAAGACTAACTCCGCACAGGAGTGGATGCAGCCTGGTTTCCAGTAGCACACGGACTACACCTTGGATCTCTGTTTGACCTTGGAAAGGTCCTTCGCTTCTCCGAGCCTCCTCAGCTGTAAGATGGTGAAACCATCCACGTCATAAGCTTGTCTTAAGGATATGTTAAGAGCAGCTCTTAGGAGCTGGTGCTGACCATGGCTCCATCTTCCATCTTTTCTTTCCTTCTCGGACCCCGAGCCTCCCTATAGAATCTGCGGCCCCCACTGTGTGTTTAGCACTTAAGCATTCGATGATTCTCTGATGTTATAGTCAGTGCTTTTGCCCTCAAAGAGTTAGAATATAGCCTGGGAGAGGAGACTACTTTAGGTCAGGACCTAGAGAAATACCTGGCTGAAACATTCTGTTTGGACTGGAGTGTGTGTGTGTGTGTGTGTGTGTATGTGTGTGTTTAAATTAACTTGGAATGTGTTTACCTGGGGGGGTACACCTACCTTGCATTTTGCTAGAACCCCCACCTTGCACCTTCTTACATATCATCTATTTAACTCTTTAATATGCCTGTTTTATAAGTATTTGCGGCCTTTGATTTTTGTTCTCTTCATTGTGCCAGGCACACAAATGATGTGTGCAAGAATTTTTACCCTGCCTCTTCCAAGACTATTCTGTGTTCATCTCAAATACTTATCAGTTGGAGGGGACCCTGACAGAGTTACTCTCACGCTGGAATAGAAAGGGAGGGGTCAAGTGAAATCAATTATTCCTTTTTTTTTTTTTTTTACTAAATCAATCTTTTTAAAAATTCAATGTTACTACTTTTAAGACTCTGCGACTGATGGAAAAGACCAGCCACCTACATGTTAGAGCTACAGATTCAATCTACCTTTTCAAAGCACCCAGCAGATTAATACCCATGCAAGGTAATGAGCCCCAACCAGGGAGCTCCTTCCTCCAACTCACTCTCTGAAGGTCCTTGAAGTCCACCTGAGATTCAACTTGTGGCTCTACCCATGAAACAGAGCTAAGTTCATCCAGAAACCATCTATCCTCCACTCATTCATTACCTCTCTCCATAGAAGGAGCCAACGTTCACAATGAAAATTGAAGAGGTCTCTCGTGTAGTCCTCCTCCCCCAAGAGAGGCAGGAGAAGGAAAGAAAATCCAATCCACCCCCGCCACACACACATTCCTCCTTCCCTTCGTGCCTCCTGGTAAGGAAGGTTTAAAGGTGTCCCTTAGAGATCTGAGAGAAAGAGAAAGAGAGAGAGAGAGAGAGAGGGAGCACTGACACGTGCCAGGGACCTGGCAGGCTCTAGATGGGCTGAAGCTGGGGGTGAGGGTGCCCCTTCAGCCTCTGCCCCATGCTCACCAGACCCCTTGCTAAATACCCCCCCCCCCACCAGGACGCTCCCCTTACCCTGTGAGGGGGGTGCATTTCTCAGAGCTTCCTCCGAATGGGGTTTCCTGGCTCCGGGTTCTTCCTGGCACAGAATCCCTGGCCCTCTTCCCTCAGCCCCGGTTCCTCCAGGGACCGGCTGGCTTCAGAGCATCCCGGCAGGCAGGTGGTCACGGCTCCGAGTGTCCCCCACGGTGCCCTGCCTGAGCTGTCCGGAGTCAGGCCATGGCCGGGCTTTCTAACGTGCTCAGGGACCTCACTTCCTGGTTTTTCTCTCACAACTGAAAGTGGAAGCTGTTCTGGCCAGGAGGAGAACAGCCTCCCAAGCTGCCCTGGCTCCTTTTCAAAGCCTTAACCCCTAGCCCTAGGGCTGAAACAACAGCCTGCCGGCAGCGCACAATCACCTTTTGCTCCGGGGTCTGACTGCCATGAACCCAAGACAGAGCAAGCAAACTGCACGACTGGAGGAGCCCCAAGCAGATGGCCTGTGCCGGGAAGGGGACATGGCTCCCCCCTCGACTCCCAAGGGCAGGGAGCGCAGCCCTCGCATCCCTCCCGATGCTGGGGCACCTGGCACGGGGTCACCCTTCTCCAACCCCTGCGCCTCCCCACCCCCACCTGCCTCAGTCCCCAGGCACTTTCAATAAAGTCAACAAATCAAGCAAGTCAGGAACCACAGAACACAGACCAAGAGGCTGTGTTCTTTTCCTCTGACCCATCAGCTCATCCCTCTCATACCTCAAAATATAAACCACAAATCTAGTCCGCTGCCTCCCTCACCTCCCCAAATTAAAAACTGGGACCTTCTGAAAGGAAGGCAACAAGCATGTACACCACGCCCTGTCTGATTGATCCCACATCTTGCAGCTTCTGGAAAACCCACTGTACCTACGTGAGTCGGTAACAGGAAAAGGCAAATCGCTTCTTAGTGTTATTATGAAAATTGTTCTGAAGCTGGAGACCCCCTGGAAGTGTCCTGGAGGTTGGTCTACAGATCAGGACCTGCAGGAGTCTCGCCAGACTCGCCTAAGGCTGGGACCACAGAAGGGCACGAGAGCTTCTTAAATTTGGAGGTCGAAATCATGAGTTCTCTTGCTCCCTCCTGCCCCCCACAACCAACACCCCAGAATGAAGCAACACTTTCTCTAGCCTTAGTCACTTCAGAAAGGCTTATGTTAAGTTCAGCATGGTCCTGGCCCTTTAGCAGAGCTAGGTTAGGACTCATTCTCTCTATAGGGAGGAGATCCTAAATACCTCCAAACTAGGGGGAAAAAAAAAAAAAAGCCAGGGTGAGCTATGTTGCAATCTCAGAGATGGCAGCTGATCCCTTGGCCTCACAGGAGCCCACTTTAGACATGGAAAAGAGACCAAGTATGGGAAGAGGTGGTTAGCCACCCTGCCAATCTATCTCCTGGGTCATCTCACAGCTGGAGGGAACTTGGCTTTGCTTAGTTTCAGGAGCTCATTCCTTTAAGAAGCAGCTCCCTCCAGCCTAGAGCAGACCAGGTGTCAAGTTTCAGCTATTCTAACACCCAGAGTGCTGGCTTCTTTTACCAGCTAAATGAAGAGCTTGGAGTGAGAGGAGCTTTTCCGTTTTTTTCCTGTCTTCCTTCAGGACTATCCAGTTCAAGTTCAGAAGATGAAGTTCAGAAGAAGAAGTACCTGGATGCCCAAGTTCAAAAAGTCCAGCTGGAGTCGCATTCCTATTCTATCCTAGGTGCACATAAGTGACACTCCCAAGATTTCAGGAAATAATGGAAGATTTTGGAAACACACGAGAATTCTGCATTAGGCGGCAGCAGCCTAGAGGGACAGACTGATCGGGACTCTCGTCTCAGCCGTACCACCTCCTAGGTAGGTAGCCCAGGGCATGCTGTTGAACAGCCCCAAAGCCCTTTATTCACCTGTGATACGGGAACAATACCACCTGCCTCACAGAAGGTGGCAGGTGGATGAGGAAATGCAGATCACACAGTCACACACCTAGTATAGACTCCAGCACCCAAGACAATGTCCACTAAGTGTTCTCTTCCCCTAGTCCCTTCCAAATAGGATTTGCTGCCATCAGCGGCTGACAGACAGCCTTTGTAACCATCCTGACAGACAGAGTTTTGAATGAAAGATGGAAACAGGCAGCTTGGTTTGGTCTCTAACCCTTAGTTAAGGCTTTTAACTCTGTGTTAGTTTCCATTTAGTGAAATTAACAACTTTCTCTCCCAGACCTACCCCCTGCCAGCTTTCACATAGCCTTGCTGTCTCCAACCGTTTTCCAACTGGTTTCTCCTTTGCCTCCACGCAGGTCAGCTGAGGTTACTACTTAATCAAGTGTAATCTCATGTTGGAAAAGAGCCCTTAGACCGAGAAGAGACCTGCATCTCACCTTCCCACCCCCCGTCCTTAGCTGTCCCATAAATGTATAAACTTTAGAGTAGGGAGCGTTACTGCATCTTACCTTGTAAGAATACGCTCACTTGCTGTGTCCAGAAAATGCCCCCTCACGGCTGGCTGTACCTGTTCATTCAGACACCTCTGCCCCTTCCACAGCTCCTGCAACAAGGCCACATCTGAAGCCAATGCGTCCCGTCCCAAGAGTGACCCACAAGCTTCCCTGGAACCTTTGAAACTATTGCGATAGAGGTTCAAAGGTAGAAGTTACCTGTTCAAACACATTGGAGTAACCTCCAACAGTGACAAGCATAGAATTTGGTAAAAGGTTAAAACCAAGATTGTTATGCAAGGGTTGAGGAGGAGGAAGAAGAAGGACAGCCCTCTGCTCCAAAAGCTGATGTTTAACAAGCAAAACCTTTATAAAGCCCATGAGTTGAGTTTGAGAAGAACATGGGAAGGCACCTTGATTGGCTCAAACTATAACTTTAAGAATCGGATAAGCAGAGGTCTGCATTTCAAAACCAGACTCCTGCTAGAAGGGGCCAGTGGCCCCTACATAATTAGAACATTTCCAAGACAACGAAATAAGTTGAATCATTCCAACATCTAGACTGAGGGACAAGCCTACCTGGGCTGTATTTAGAATGCAGAATCTCGGGGAGAATTCACCTCCCACAGTTTAGCAAGGCCCTTGAAGAAGCACATTGCTATTACATCACGGTTCAACCTCTGCTCTCTCTTTCCATTTTTTTTAAAGGTATTATTATTTTTTTTCTATTTTGGAGAGAGAAAGTGAGTGGGAGGAGGAGCCAAGGAAGGGAGAAAGAATCTCCAGCTGATTCCATGCTGAGCGCAGATCCGAACGCGGAGTTCCGGCTCATGACCCCAAGATCATGACCTGAGTGGAAACTGAGAGACGCTTAACCGACTGAGCCATCCAGGTGCCCCTCGCTCTTTGCATGCTGAGGTCACTAGTCACCATTTCTGGTTCTAAAATCTTCAAGACTGCAGGGCACCACTACTCAACAGAAAGGAAAACAAAGAGACTCACAGACTGTGTTGAGTTTCTGTGTTATAGGTGAGGGTACCAAGGCCCTTCAGGTGAAGGAAATCACCCAGAATTATACAACTAGTTCATTGTGAAAGTGACACCTGATCTTGGCCCCACACAGTCACCCCAGTGCCTTTGCCCGGCTAGGATTCTGCTTCATTGACCCGTGTTCATTTTTTTTTTTTTTAAGATTTTATTTATTTATCTGACAGAGAGAGAGATCACAAGTAGGCAGAGAGGCAGGCAGAGAGAGAGGAGGAAGCAGGCTCCCTGCTGAGCAGAGAGCCTGATGCGGGGCCCGATCCCAGGACCCCGAGATCATGACCTGAGCCGAAGGCAGCGGCTTAACCCACTGAGCCACCCAGGCGCCCCGACCCGTGTTCATTTAAACACCAGCAGACTTCAGACACTTGACTGCTTTCTGGATCCTGGGCTGGCAGAAATAGGTGGTCATGCTGCACTGGGTTTCTTCTAACTGTGTTCAGTCAGTCAACCAATGTCATCAAAGTCAGAAGCCAATATCTCGTCTTGCAAACTCCTGTGTGAAGGAGGGGCTGTTAGTCGGCCAGATTCTCATCCAGGTCTGAGGTGCATTAACTCTTTAAAGTCATTTCATGGCACACAGCCCTAGTCTGGCCTCAGCACCTGAAGAAAGAGGGCTTTGTGAGTGGTAACCAAAGGACATACAGTTCTCTGAGAATCGGGGACACCAGTTGGATTCATCTGGCTGGACCCCTGCCAAGCTGTGTTCATTAGCAACCTACCAATGCCAGACCTGGTAGAGGAAGACGCTCCAAACCAGGGGTTTGTAGACTTTAGCGAACAGCACGGGTCCCTGGAGAGCTTATTACAATACTGACTTGTGGACTGGTGCCAGAGCTTAGGATTCCCTAGGCCTGGGTGAGGGCCTGAGAATCTGAATTTCTAACAATTCCAGGTGACAGACACGCTGCTGGTCTGGGAAACCCACTAGGAGCAATGCCGTACCAAGCCACCCCTTGGCCTCTCGCGAGCCCCACTATTGGAACGCCATAAGAGACTGTGTTTGGGGGGTAGCCCCACAGTGCATTTATACAGCTTCTCCCAGTTTAGAAAACGTTTCCACTATTATCTAACAAACCTGTGAGTTATATGTGGGGACAGCACCTTCAGCACCCAAACCTTGGGTATCTGTTGGGGCCCGAGACAAGAATGTCTTTTGGCCCTCCCAGTAGACCTGCCAGATGGTTATGATTTGTGGTATGGGGAACACTTCCTTAGGAAGGATTTTAGCCAGTT
Source organism: Enhydra lutris kenyoni (assembly GCF_002288905.1). Classification (NCBI taxonomy): domain Eukaryota; kingdom Metazoa; phylum Chordata; class Mammalia; order Carnivora; family Mustelidae; genus Enhydra; species Enhydra lutris. The sequence continues at coordinate 63,095,886 of NW_019154096.1, read as the reverse complement.
TTGACTGCTAATTCAAGTCTTTAGAAGTCGGGCAATGTGACCGAAGGAGAAAGAGCAGAGCCCTAGGGCTACAGATGGAGTCTACTCAGGTTAACGTATTAATGGTGGCTCAGAGAGGATGGAGGCGAGACGCCCCACTCTAGAAGGGCTGTATGGCAGGACAGACATCGTGATGGCACGTGGACACAAATAAGTCTGCAGGGGACTGACCTTTAGCTTCCCACATGGCAGAGCTGACTTTGAAGTTTACCCTTCTACTGAGATGTGAAAAGGAAGGGGCAAAGTTCCTTAAACTATTAACAAGGGTGCCTTAATTGCCATTCCAATTATCAGGATTCCATACCCACCCTTCCCTTGGTTATCTGACGTTTCAAAAGGCTTATGGCACTCAAAGTACGCCTTTTCAGGTAGCAATCTACGGTTCTCATGGCAACTCCTTTCTGAAGGCCTTCAAGGGGGTCAGGAACATTACTGAGCATGTCCCACATGATGGCACTGTTCTGAGAGCTTCGTCTGCAATATCTCATTTAACCTCACCATGCGGAAGTTATTTTTCCGCAGAAGAAATTCTAAGAGAGGCCAATTAACTTGCCCAAGGCATGGGGCTTATAGCTGGTGGAGTCTCAGAGTCAGATTTTGAGTTGAAGGACCTTTGAGCCCAGTGCTTACGTGTGTACCTGGGAGTACAATCCATTCTACAAACCCCTTGCCAGCATGCATATATATACATATATATATATGCATATATATATATATATATATACGTATATACATACGTATGTACATATATATGCATATATATGTATGTATATACGTATATACATACATATGTACATATATATGCATATATATATACATATACATATACATTCATGTATATATGCATTTATCTTGGGATCTTTCACTGTCCTCTCAAAGAAAATGAAGAATTGTTGTCTTAGAGGAAGCAGGACACAATGCCAGCCATAAGCCTCTGATGCCAAGGGTGGAATGACAGCTACTTTCCCTCCTCAGAAGGGCTTTCCATCTGCCTGGATATCCTTCCTGCCACTGAGATCATTTCCCACACGGAGCCTCACTTCACTCACGTAGAAGGGGCCACCGCACCCTAGATCCAGCTGTGTGACCCTCAGGGGGTCTGCTCAGTGGTCTGCTGTGCTGCGAGTGCCCACGGCTCCGTGCTGGGCCCCGCTGTCCATCCTGCCCCACAGGACTTCACAACACACCTGCAGGAAGCTGGCCCCCAGCTCCGGGCTAGAGCAGCTCACTTTTCCTTAGCTTGGGTCGTGGACAGCCACGGCTTGGGGCACCCAGGCTCTTGAGGCCACTTGGTCATTCTTTGTGGGAAGGAAGTGTTACTCAAGTACGAGCACTTGGTGGACAAGAAAAGTGTTTCTACAGATTGCAATACGAAGTTTTCCTTCTCCCCAGATATGCCACCTTCCTCCTGCCCCCACTCCCATACACACACAGCAATTGCCTAGTAGACTTAGATCAGAGCTTTCTGACTGGTAAGCCACAGCACACGGATGGCCCACGACGTACTGACCCTCAGCCTTCGCCGTGGCTGGGTCACAAGCTTGTGACCAGCCTCACCCGGGGCATTGGTGGGTCATAGAAATACACCTGCTCTCAGATTCATGATGTCAGCAAGGTTGTCACACAGTGACACAGACAACTTGCTTCTTTGTCAGCAAGTGCTTTCCTAGAGTGTTTAAGAATCAGATGGAAAGTGGAAAGATCCCTGACAGAGGTGTCGGCTCTAAATTCCCAGAGCCCTCAACAACCCCATAAAGATCATCACTCTTTCCCAGCAGGTTAGACAGGGAGTTCAGAGAGAAGCTCAAGGTCTGCACTGCCTGCTTCTCTCACCAGGAGCCACGTACGACTCCTGAGCACTGGAAGGGGGGTAAGTCCACATTTAGATGTGTACAAAACACACACCAAAGTCTGGAGACTTAGCATGAAGAAAACAGCATCACACCTCCATTTTTTTAGCATACTGATTACACGGTGAAGTGATAAAATCCAGGATACGCTAGATAAGTAATTCTCCTTGCTTCTTTTCCTCTTATAACGAAGTCTGCTGAGAATTTGTAAGCTACGTGTTTGACTTGCATTGTATCTTTCTCGGGCAACACTGATTTAGACCAAAGGCCCTCGGCCTTAATGCCTTTAGAATAGAAACACAAGTGGTGTCACCCAGTGGCAGCCACGAACATGTCACAGCGGCTCTGGAGGAACTTGAAGACAGCAAGGTCTTTTACCTGAACCTCTCATTTCTGTAGCCCCCATTCGACAGAGGTCATGACCTTGACTGAGTTCTGTATTACAAACCTGCTGTCACTCCCTGGCTGGTTCCACACCAGGCACCACCCTGTGTGTCCTGCATCCCTCTGTTACTCCATCTAATCCTCACGAGAGCTCATTAGGGTATTTAGAAATAAGGAAACCTGTGGCTTAGACACTCCCTGACGTGTCCAAGTCAGCTTAAATCTCCTTCCAGACCAGTGGTCCCAGCCATCTCGCTGCACAACCTCCTCCAGGACAGCGAGTCAGGAACCACAGTCCTCACTGTGCAGGAATCGACGCAATAGGGGTGTCAATTCCTCGGTGGGGGGGCAGGCCAACACCTCCTCCCTCATTGAGCCTTTAAGGACATGGTCCTCTGCTCTGCAGTCTTGGCCCCCTGGGCTCGCAGCACCAGAGCATAGCCCTGAGTGCCTGGCTAGAGAGTTATTTGGGAAGTTTTCACACGAGGAGTGGAGCGGAAATACCAGGAAGTGGGAGGGGTTCTGGTCTCTCCTGACAAGAAGCTGAAGAGGGTGGAGGAGGCAGAAGGGACATCCTGCCTGGCTTTAGATAGCTACACGCCGGAGAGGAGCTGCTCAGACGACAAGCCTAGAGCCACACAGGCCCCTGATCCGATGGAGAAGCAGATCATGCTTATGGGTTCAAAGTGCACCCTCGCCAGAAAAAGATGTATTAAGCCAAGGACATTTTGTTTGCTCAGTGTTTGAGACACTGTAGTCATGAGGGTGTTCTTGGAAAACATAGAACATTATTGGGTGCCTGGGTGGCTCAGGGGGTTAAGCCTCTGCCTTCGGCTCAGGTCATGATCTCAGGGTCCTGGGATTGAGCCCTGCATCGGGCTCTCTGCTCAGCAGGGAGCCTGCTTCTCCCTCTCTCTGGTTGCCTCTCTGCCTACTTGTGATCTTTCTCTCTGTCAAATAATAAATAAAATATTAAAAAAAAAAAAGAAAACGTAGAACATTCTTGAAAGTGGCTTGGGAAGTAAACCTCACTGTTAATCATCTAGTATCTTTGATTAGTGAGCAGACAGCTGCCCCTTCTCCCCTCCACTTTCTGGATGTTTTTGTTCTTGCTAAGGCTTTGTAGGGGGTTGGGAGTGGTAATCTGGGAGACAGGGTCAAAGACCACAAAATAAATATTCAGATTAGAAATATGGGGTTCAGGCTCAACCAACCTGCTAGACTTGAGGTTATACGCAGAGCCAGAAGAAGACTTCAAAGTATGGTTCAGGATCCTGAAACAGTGAGAGGCCCCATTCAGGGGGGCAACGACTCATTCCTGGTGGAAACAGGTGTGAGAAAGAACAACACGTCAAAGCCAGGGGAGGAGTCTTTAGCCTTCCAGGATAAGTATCAGGTGCTGAAGAACATAAAAGGTCATGTTGCTGTGAAAGGAGATTGTTGGCCCCTCGAGTCAACATTTTCAGAAATGAGCATCGTTTCATCATCAGGAAGCCAAGGCCAGTGCCCCCTCCTTGGCTTCTAGGACTGGTGTCTGCATTATCATCTAAAGGAGTGGCTTTTGGATCCAAGGAACTTGCTTTGTTTCAGCTCTAGGAAACACAGTCTCCCCCTTTACACAAGTTCAACCTTTACTCCACTGTCCTGTGACTCTTCAAACATTTGCTCTCTAGTGGCTTTGTATTCATTGACAGCATCACTACTATTTGCAAGAGTGGAGAACACGGCAGGAAGTTGGCAGTGGACACCTGGACAGGTACTAGCTGACTTGTACCTTGCTCATACTCGGGAGGGTTAGTACGAGGTGTGCTAGATCTTCAGGGACGCTTCCTTGGAAAACCTGTAAGCAGACCTGAAAGAAACATGCTACCATCTCCAAGCATGGGATACTTGGTTAATTATAAACCTACCAGAGCCCTAGGGTTTTAGAACAAGGAACTGGAAAGGTCAAAGGGCTCTTCCCCCGGCATTTTTCCACTTTGTCAATAAGAAAACAGAGGCTCAAATCCAGTCTTATTTACTTGGCAAAACCTGAGGTTGATGCCTTTTCCAAAATACCCAAGGAGATGTGAGAGAGCATGTGAGGACAGGGGGAGGGTTGCCTCTCCCTCTGTCTTTCTGTCAGGAGGATTATGGGTTCATCTTGTACTTCCACACCTTTATCTGCTTCTGGACAAGTTCAAATTCACACATTTCAAACCTTTACTTTTTCTCTAAACATGATTAAGGCACAGATTTACAAGCTGAAGGGAAGCAGCTGGGGTGGGGGGAGCAGGAGGAAAGGGAAGGCAGCTAGAGAAAAGCCAGAGATCTCACTAAAACTCTCCTACCCTGGATCAGCTCATCCTACCTGATCGTGGATGTTGAGCAGCTGGCTTGTCTGGTTTATGGCACAGGCTGGCCAGGATTGAGGAAACCATAAACCAGGCAGAAAGAACCCTCCCTCTGTAATAATCTTTTCAGAAAGCAGAGATGGGCTAAAGTTGCTGGGAGTCTGAGCACTACCCCACTGACCTAAGAAACCAAACTCTGTACCTCTGCTGGGCGTGCAGCCACGTGGCCTCCCCCATCAACCACTCCGGCTCCTAGAAGGGAGGAGGGCTGGAGAAGCAGAGTGTGGAACAGTGTGGCCCCTCTCAGCGACCACAGTCCCTTCAGAAACTCCCCCACCCCCACCCCAAGCTGCTTTTAACCTCAGGCCTTTCCACTCCAGCCAATCAAGCACTTCACACAAAGTAGGTGGGCCTGTAACTATGGCAACTGTTTTCCTGGTGGTGATCGCCATCGTCTGGACCACTGCATCTCTGGTGCTCTCCCCTTCTGAAGGCAATGGAGAATGGAAGGGACTGAGCTCAACAGGGAATACTTAGAGCCCATGGAGGGAAGCCAGGTACCCAAGCGGTGTGAGGACCCAGACCGCTGTGAGGTTCTCCTGATCTGAGAATTCAGACAGCATGAGTGAAAGCCCGTACTTTTACTCCACAAATGCAAGACTGTAGGGTGTACTATTATTTAAAACTTTCACTTTTCTTCTTCATTGCAGACATTAGGACAAAACACATGAAAATTAAGTAAGGAGAAGAAACCACCCAATATGATTTCTATCATTCAGAGAGAACAACTTGGAGTGGTTTGGTGTATGTGATCTTTGCTATACTGCCTGTGTGCCTTTTTTAAGAAATAAAAATGGAATACTGTACATGTCTCTTAAAAAAAAAAAAGATCTATGTATTTATTTGAGAGAGAGACAGAGAGAGCGGAGGGAGGGGGGGACGGGTGACAGAGGGAGAGAGAATCTTAACTCTGTGCTTAGTGCCGAGCCCAACACGGGGCTCGATCTCATAACCCTGAGATCATGACCGGAGCCAAAATCGCGTCAGATGCTCGGCTAACTGCGCCACCCAGAGACACCTGCACATGTCATTTTTATAGTGTGCTTCCTTACTTAAAACATGGTGACTGTTTTTCCAAATCAGTAAATGTACATTTAAAATATCATTTTGAATGACTGCTTCGTCCTCAATCATATGGATTCATGCCAGGTTATTTATCCGGGCCCCTACTGTTGGACAGAAAGTTTGTGTTTAATTTTTTTAATTAAGATTTTAATTCTAACTCCAACATAGTTACCATAGAGTGTTATGTTCATTTCAGGTATACAGTTTGTGTCTGATTTTTGACTGCAGTTAAGTTTTATCATGTGATCTTCTTTATTCAGGTCAAATATCCCAAATTGGAATTTCTCAGTCAAAAATGTATATATTCTAAGACTTGGATGCATATGGAAAAACTGCTATCAATTAACTTTCCTATCAGCAGTGTATGTTTGTTGATTAAACAAACTCTCACCAACACCGAATCTCACTATTATCTTCTTCTGGTTTTGACCATATCAATGTGTAAGCACATTATGGATACACAGAGTACTGGGGCACCCGGGTGGCTCAGTTGGTTAAATGGCTGCTCTCGGCTTAGGTCATGGTCTCATGGTCCTGGGCTTGCAACCCTCGTTGGGGGGGGGGGTCCCTGCTCAGTGGGGAGTCTGTTTCTACCTCTCCTTCTCCCTCTGCCCCTTCCTCCACTTGTGCTCTCTCTGTCTCTCAAATAAGTAAATAAAATCTTTTAAAAAATATAAGAATACAAAGATTACTCATACTAATTATGACTAATATTAATTTGCATGTTTAAAGACCCAACAGTGTGCTGGGTCTGAGGATACAAGGAGAGACCCACACAGTCACCTTGGCCTCAGAGTTTCTCAGAGAAAGACTATCTGTAAATGTAAAGAATCTAAAATTATCTAGAATGGGGGTGTAAGTTTTAAGAAGTTTGTGTGGGAGGGGGAGAGGGGATGCAGAGCATGTAATAAGACATTGTTTCTAGAATCCTTGCTTTGGCATATGACCGGTTCAATGACATACCCATCAAGGATGCTCCTATATTGAGTTCCTGCTAAATGGGAAGCAGCTTGCTAAGGAATTACATAATCTCACAATATCTTTACAACATCCTTCTCAGAGGGGTGTTGTCATGTCATTTTGAAATTGAGGAAATTAGGGCATAGATGTAACTGACTTACTCAGGGCCACATACATCTGGTAACCATCTGAGTCAAAAAGGTCCCTGGAACTCTAACTATGGTTAGAGCATGAGAGTCTAGACTCAGATGATTTGCCAGTTTGACACTGAGCTGTCCTAGCAGAGGAGAAAGAGAATCTGTAGCTTGGTGAAGAACCAGTTTTGAGTTTGGTTTGGAGAAAAGCCAATCCCTCTAATCCACAGGTTTGGAAACAGCCCTCTGAGGTAGGCAAGACTTAAGACTCAGTAATCCCATGGCAGGGAGGGGAGCTTGCTACTGAAGGAACATAACCAGAGGATGGATAGTCATTGGCTATCCTTTCCCCCCTCTCACCTTAGACTGTCTCAAAGTTTCTTAAGCCTTAGTGTGCATAGGGATACACGAGGGCCTGTTAAATGCAGATTCCCAGGGTCAACCCAAGACATCTGGTTCAGAGGGTCTGCAGTGGGGCCCTTGAACCTATCCATCTGATCATCAGAAGACACTGATGTAGGTGGTCCTTAGGTCAAGCCCTGAGAGCCATAGCAAGTCTACTAATCCTGAGGTGACTGGGATATGCCAGCTCTTTCCCTGCCAGTGGGATACGGAAGAAAGCCCATGGTAGGAGGAAACTGAATCTTTTCTACTGCTGAGCAATTGCCCAGCTGGTGGCTGGGCCATCTCACCTGGGGATAGCGATGGCTTTCCAAGGGGCTTGCTATCCTATATTACTTCATGTGAAGTTAATAGTTCATATGTAAACGATTCCCTATGTAATACTTCATATGTAATTAATCAACAAAGAACTTTCTCCAGCGTGGCCCTGAGCTGTGTAGAGGGAGAGTGAGTGTTGATCCGTCAATAACATCTCCCTGGGGGCCCTGGGACTAGGTGAGGGGTAGGGATGGTAGTGGCTGTGAGTAAGCGCCCTCCCAGACTTCAGACTGCTCAATCTAGGAGTATTTCCTGTAAGATGGATTCAGCAGATGATAATCATCGTCCTTGTGATGATATCAGCACCATCAGTCATCCCTATCGTCATCATTACCACCACGGTCATCCAATGTGTATGAAATAGTTCTTTGCCCAGCCACTGTGTCAGGCACTGGATTGCTTTCAATCCTCACCATGTCACTTGGGTGAAGGTCCCTTTATAGTTTTACCCCCATTTTAGGGACCAGGAAATGAAGGCATAGAGAGGGGAAGTAACATGTCGCAGGTCACAGAATTTGTAGTGGAGTTAGAATTCCAGCCCAGGTCATCTGCTCACATTTGAGTGGTTCTCTTGATTTTTCCCTTACTAGTGAGGAGAGAGTTGGGTTTTAGGAGGATGGGGGCGGGGCTGTGACATTCCCAGGACCATGAAGTTTGCCAGTGGTGTCACTTGGATCCATCACCAGGGTTTTGCTGACTCCTTGCCCCAGCCTCTTTCTTCAAGACTGCAGCTTCTAGATGTGTTAGGACAGACTCTGAAGAGGGAAGGTTTTGATTAACCAGTGGCATTGACCAGAAAGCAAGCTGTGGTTCTCAGGGAACTCTGCACTACCTTTTAAGCTCCAGCCATGCGTGGTCAGGAGGCTGAGCACCTGAGTTCGGCAGTGATACAGGTGTTAGATGCCGTCCCTGGCTCCCAGGATAGGAGCTGGAGCTTCATTCAGGTCTGGGCTCCATCTGGGGATGGAAGGTCATGCTGTCTACCCAACACTAGTTCTGACACGCTTCACCAGTATGCTGGTGACGTGGCTTGAGGCTGCCAACCTCACTGTGGCCTTTCAGGCCCCCTGGAACATCTCCCGTTCATTCAGTGTGCAAAGACTGGGTGTAGCCCTCTAGACTACCATGGACAAGATCAACTCAGAGACAGTGGACCTCAGAAATTTCAGCTGGAAACTCACTTACACCAACTCAACTTGCAGCATTAAGGAGTCTGTTGCTATTCTCACCAATCAGGTCCAGAGACAACAGATTTCTGCCCTGTTTGGACCAGCACATCCAGTAGCAACTGAGGTAGAGGATATCCTTCTAAAAACTTTGGCTGTTTGTCGTTAGAAGGGATGGTTTTAAAGGTGATGGGATACACTTGAATACTCTCTTGGCAGGGATGACCTTATTATAGATGATAACTCTGTAGGGTTTGGGTACCATTTCTTTGATATGTATTTAGACCATGTAATTAGAATGGTTAACATTCTCTTGAAAGAAAGCCTGTCAAATCAATACTCGTTAGGCAGAGGTTCACTAACAAACTTGTCGATTGTTCGGACATGGTGCTGTTGTGTGTAGACTCGTACCATTCCCTCGAATGTTGTCAGCCACATGGCTCAGGAAAATTAAGTAGAAAAATGAATGTTCCGTTTCAAGCAGAAAAACATCATTCGTTTGTGTAGGTTTCCCTTTCGTGGGTGTAATAAATTATTCAGTGACGTTAACGGTAAATGGGAAAGAGTGAAGTTTGACAGATTGCAACAAGCCGGGACAAGCAAAGAAGACAAACAAATGACTTGTTTCTGTTTAGTAAATGGGATTAGCTTTGTGGAAGTCTTTGGTATCTTGCACTCAGAGAGGTGTGGATGCAAAGGCAGACTAGGAAGGAGCATCTTCGCCCTTACGCTCAAAAATACTGCAGAACAGTCATTAGTGGCTGGGGTCAGATGAAGTTCACGTTTGAACTTGGATCTTGGTCTCTTCTGAAATTTTTCTTTTGATACATTTCCAGCTGTCCAGAGCTTGCCCATTCTTCAAAGTCAAGTTCAAATGCCCTGGAATTTTTGTTCGCTTCTCCACCCTCACCCTTCATACCCCTAACTCCCCAATCAGAAGGAACTTCTTAACCCCTCTAAGTCTATATTCTATAAATATTGAAAGGTATATTCAACTCTGAAACTATTTGTTTATGTCTTAGTTCCTCTAATAATTGATCATAAGCCCCTTTAAGAGCAAGGTCTCCAAAGTTGGTTGTAGATAATGGGCTCCTGATGAAAAGTACTGCGAAGTGAATAAGGAACAAATCAGTCAATAAATGCTTCTTGTGGTTATTCTTGTCCTTTGAGGTATTGCATCCTCAAGATGATCCAAGACACTATCATCAATATTCCAAAAGAGAGGGTCCAGTATGACCCATAGACTTATGGAAGCCAAAGATTATACAGATACCTTATCATGGGGTTTGAGTGTAGCATCAACTGAACTATGGAAAGACATCCTTTTGGTTCCTTTCAAGGTTATTGGCTTGCTGGGCTCAGAGTGGAATATCCCTGTGTTTGACCTTGTTAAACTGCAAAACTGGAGGATAACTTCTTATATGACACCTGTGTGACACTCGTGCTACCCAGGCACAAAATTAGTGATGTGTTCTAGAGAAGGCTCTGGTGTCTGGGCTGGAAACATATTTGAATGTTGGAGGTCACTCTGGGACTTCCTCCTGGGATGGAGTGGATGAACTGCGGAAGGTTGTAGAGAATGGACTCAAATCCCAGTTCACCGTCACTGTCAGTGTGAATTATACCAACAAGGACTGAGCCTTCCTTCAAGAGACTCTTAGAGGCTGTCACTGGCTACCAGAAGTAAGTAGGAAAGAGTCTTCTGTTGCTTATGTTTAGAGAGACAAATGAGCAAAGCAGATTGTTTGAGAAAAACAACAACTAAGAACTCTTCATCTTTCTATGAATGTAAGAAGCAGAAAGAAACAGGGTGTAAAATTAATGATGTATAAAAGCATCACCAACAACAAAGTCATTTTTTTTTAATCTAAAGTGAAATCGTGTATGTTTATAGTGTTATGAGGCACAGAGAAGGTTCTGGAAGCCTCTTCCAGGTGGGCTGGCTCCTTCGTTTGGGTTAATGTTTAGAGCATGGGCTCTGGAGATAGACAGCCCTGGATTTGAAACCAGCCTCTGACACTTTCTAGCGGTGTGCTCTTGAGCAAGTGCTTTAACTTCTCTGTGCCTCAGGTACCTTCCCTGTGGAATGGAGACAGTCATCCTATCCACCTCACAGAATGGTGAGGATTAACTGAAGTCATGCCTTAGAGCGCTGAACAATGCTCGGCACAATGGGTCGGCGTAAGAGAGCAATCACTCTTACTGGGATACTTAAGAGGCTCTCCTTTCTAGCATGAATCAGTAATGACTCCTTTCTATTCTTCAAATAAATTAAGCCCTTTACGGTCTTCGTAGCCTTGGGATTGGGGACTTGCTGATCCCTTGGTCTGGAGTGCTACCTGCCATTCCACAAGCCCCGCCCCCAGCACTCTTCCTGTGGGGAGCTCCCTCTTAGCCTTCCAGACTCAGCCCAGAGCCCACCTTGTCCGAGGGGCCTTTTCTGACTGCCTGATGGGGAGAAGCACCTCCCCACCCCCCAACACACAATAGTATCAGAGCATCCTTCCCCCTCACTAACTAGAATCTTACATGCTGTCTTTAATGTGTTTGCGTGTACGTTGTGTGACTGTCGGCTTCCCGAGGTCACGGGTCTTCTCTCTGGCCAGGTGCTGTATCCTGTGCTTAGTGCCATGCCTGACACACAATTGGGACCCCAATAAGCAGGCTCTCATTTACCACATTTAGAAAACAAGTCACTGCTTCACTTGGGTGTCCTCAAAATGCATGCTGATGTGTTTGCAGGGGAGAAAAGCATGATGGCCTCTTCCTCCTCCCCACCCCCCACCCAGACTCAGAAGGTCTGAACGCTCCTGATTCTGAGTCATCAGCGAACCCCTCCTAACCGCCCAGTGGCTGATGAGCCACAAGCCAGACCTGTTGCTCTGAGTGAGTTAAATGAAGAAACTGAGCACAAAAGCGGGAAACCAATTTTGCTGGCTCACACTTCGAGAGAGACCCACGGCGAGGATTTGGGGGTGCAGGGCCAAAGCTACCTGTCTGGGGGCTGCGGACGTGTCTCAGGAAGTGTCCACGCTGGGGATAGGTTAGGCATCCCCGTTTCCTCAAGCATGCTCAAGGAAAGAGAAAGTTCACATCTCATTTGCTCACTGGGAGCGGCTTTAGGCCACACTTTTTAAAAAGCGCGCGCGCGCGTGTGTGTGCGTGTGCACGAGCATGTGTGATGGACTGATTTTGTTTTCTCTTCTCAGTTATCATCCTAACCTGAAGCTCAGAGGATGCAAAACTTATTCTGCTGGCTGCAGAGAACCTGGGAACCAGCGCAGGAGAATCTGTCTCCATTATTGTGCAGCAGTCGGAGGTGGGTGCTGGTAAGCCCTCGGGGACCCCACAGTAAGAAGTAACAAGTCGGGGTGCCTGAGTGGCTCAGTCAGTGGAGAGCATGACTCTTAGTTTTGGCTCAGGTCATGACTTGGGGTCATGGGATTGAGCACCACACAGGGCTCTGTGCTCAGTGGGGAGTCTGCCTGAGACTCTCTCTCTCTCCCTCTGCCCCTCCCCCGCTCACCTTCTCTGTTGCTCGCTCACTCTCTCTCTCAAATAATTAAATAAAATCTTAAAAAAAAAAAAAAAGAAAGAAAGAATGAGTAAGGAACCCTTGCTGTGTGTCAGGTGTATTAGCTCACTGAGGACTCATTATTACCCTTTGAGCCAGGTAACCCATGTCCTTGTTTTATGATTGGGACACCGAAATGGAGCAGAAAGAATTTACCCGGAGTTCTTCTGCACCGTGGGTGAGAGGTCCCTGTTGGAGCCCCAGCAAAGGCCTGGAGAGACCAGCATACTGGTCCCATACTGGTCTTAGGTGGTTTGGCTTATGTGGTGATGATCGGGACGGCTAACGCGTACCACGTTCCCTCCTCTAAGTTCCTATATGTGCATGTACTATGTGTCCTGTTGCGCTCAGTACCCCAAGAGCCCCGTGAGGCAGATATGCCAGCCCTGATTTCCACCATCGTGGCTCTCATTTCCGACAGGCTTGGAAGGTAGATGTTATTAGGGTTCCAGACAAAGAACTGGGGGCTCAGATAACTGAAATACCTCACCCAAGAGCTCGGAGCTTCCGAGGGGCATAGCTGCTGCTCCAGACTGGGTCTTTTGGACCCTGGGACTGAGCCCTTTGCCTCAGGAGCTCTGCCTTATAGAGTGTCGACTGGGTACCAGACCCCACAATGAGCACCTGATATATGGAAACCCATTTCAGCTCACACCACCCCACGGGGAGACACTTTTTATTGTCCTCATTTTAAAGATGAGGAAACTGAGTCCCTGAGGGCTGAAATGACTTGCCCGAGGCCACATGACTAGGAGCAGGGAGAGCTGGTATTCAAACCCGAGCAGGCTGGCCCCAGCATCATCCCACTCGCAGGCTTCTAAAAAACACCAAGTACATTTAGCTATGGACACGCTGTATGATTTTTTTTTTTAACAGCAGTTTTACCCTTCTTAGAGTGAACTTGGTTTGTTTTACTTTATTTTTTTAAGATTTATATATTTATTTGGGAGAGAGAGAACACGAGTGAGGAGAGGAGCAGCAAGAGAGAATCTTTAAGCAGATTCCCCATTGAGCGGGGGCTTCATCCCACGACCCATGAGATCGTGACCTGAGCCGAAACCAAGAGTCTGATGCTTAACGAGAACTGAGCCACCCAGGTGCGCCATAAAGTAAGCTTGTTTTCTATAATCATGAGCTGAAATAGAGCAAGAGGAAGTAAAGGAAAATGTATAACAATGGTCTGGAGTTCTTTTATCTTTTTATCAAGAAGTATTTCTCTGGATTTCTCTGGACAGCAATTGGAATTCTAAGCAAATGCCAGACTTCCCAGAACATCCCCCTGCCTCCCTGTGTTACTGCTGGCCACTCCTTTCTCTTCACTTGTACCACTTCTGCCCGCGGCCACGTGAAGAGAGGCTGGGACAGGTCCTAGTACTGGCAGGGAAGCCTTCAACCCCCTCGTTGCTTTCTCCCCAAGCCTCCCTGATCACATTCCCACTGAATTGCAGTGGCAGAAGCTTATAGAAATAAAAATATACCATACAACGTCCATGCAATTGAACTCACCCAGCTTTAAAAAAAGAAGAGCATAAATTCATTCTATAAAATATCCCCAAAATAGGTGTAGGTGGGGGGAAAATATCCAGGTGCAGAACAGCATTTTAGTGTGATACTATTTATGTAAAATGTACATGCATGCACACCCACACTCCTCTGTACAGGCCTAGAACGGTTGGATACCTCTCGGAACAGACAGGAGGGGGCCGTAGGGAAATTGGGAAAGGCCGGCTGTACCTCATGTATGCATACATAGAACGAGTGGACATTAATTTCATAATAGTAATAATACAGATAATAATGATCCTAGCAAACCACGGAAGCCACGAGCAGAAAATTGAGCATCGACAGTCCTCAATTTTTCAAGTTTTTGCCTCCCATTGCTAGAAGGTAAACTTTCTGCATCATAGCTGCTTGACACCCCAGGTAAGCCTTTATTTATTATTCTTTTTTGGCTTCCCTCCCACTGCTTCTGGGCTGGCTCGAGAATATGGACCTGGTGGTAGTGGTGGGCGGGCGGTGGGGGGCGGGGGGCAGGCCTTCCAGAGTCATTGTGTTTCCGAGGATTATGATGAAGAGTTTCAAATTTGATATCGTCTTTAGGCAGTTCCATCGAACGGGGCTATTACCTACAAATGGCGACCTTGATTTCATTGTGTTTTAAGACAGCTTTTGGAAGGAAGTATTAACAAATAAGAAGGTGACACACTTCCCCCGCGGTCTACGAGGCAGTGTTTCTCATAGCCCCGGACTCCTATGGAGAAGGTCCCGGAAATGAAGGCTTTGGGAAACAAGTCTACCGAAGGGTGAGGGGCCGCCCTCCTTCAGCTCCATCTCCTTGGAGGAGCAGGTCGGGTGTGGGGCCTTCCCGCACGGCCCCGCCCCCTTCTCGGAGGATGTTTGTCTTCGGCTCTGATAGTCTCCCTCTATTTCCCCTCACAGCCTTAACACACACACACACACACACACACACACACACACACACACACACATGCATATGCAACACACGCACGCACTTTCTCATCTTCCAGAGCCTACAATAAATAATAGTCTGATGATGTCTCATGAAATCTGCACCCCAGCATCGCAAGGAAGGACAGAGGATGCTAGGTGAAATGTCAGTGACCTTTGGAGTTAGAGACCCGGGTTCCCATCCCAGTTCTGTTATTTACTAACTGTGGGCCTTGAGGGGGAATTGTTTAACCTCCATGTACGTCTGTTTCTTTACCTGAAAAATGAGACTCCTGCAAACATCTGCCTCTGAGCTGTGGTTTTGAGTATCTAGTAACCCAGTGCACGGAAGTAGCGGAAGAGATAGCAGTGAGCTCAGACCACGCCAGTTCCCTTTTGCCAGTTCCCTCGCTTGGCAGGAGGCCAGAATCAGGCCCCAGAATGGAGGAATCAGAGATGTGGCACTAGGACAGGTCAAGGCCAGCAGATGGTCTGGCACAGGGGGAAGATAGGAGAGAAACCAGCAGCCAGTGGTGATCCCAGGTGATCCAGGTGATCCCAAGTGATCCCAGTCAGTGGTGACTGTAGGGGATGATGGGACACAGTGGTTCCCATAGAGAATTCTTTCTTTTAAGGTTTTATTTATTTACTTGACACAGAGAGAGAGCACAGGCAGGGGGAGCAGAAGGCAGAGGGAGAAGCAGGCTCCCCACTGAGCAAGGAGCCCAATGTGGGATTCGATCCCAGGACTCTGAGATCATGACCTGAGCCAAGGGCAGATGATTAACCAACTGAGCCACCCAGGCACCCCTCCCACAGAGAATTTTTTATGGAGACACCATTGCCAGAGCTGGAAGTACTCCCAGCGTGGGACAGAGCTGACCTGGAACATGATGACAGGTCACTGATGACAAGGGTTCCATTACGACCAAGGTGACCCATTGTGGGTCCTTCTACCAGAAGGTCATTACCTTCTACCAGAAGGTAATCGGGTACTGGGAAAGACAGTTCTCTGCATTTACATGGTGCTACAGGAAGGGACCTGGAAGGGAAGAGTGGTCTGGGGGTTCTGCTGTTAGACCGGGTTGAGATCCAGCTTCTGGAATCCACCACACAGGTTGTCTGGAGCTCTCTGAACTCATAAAGATCAACTTTGGGCCTTTAAAATAATCTTGACCTTGACGCTGGGTGTGGCTCAGCCACTTCTAGTTCCAGTTGAGAACATAGCAACCTTATCCCCCCACCCCACCTGCCCCCGGCACCAAGTGCACCTCCAGTGGGACCTGGGCCTCCTCTCATGCAGCCAGGCAGGTCCCACTGGCCTGTGACCTCAGGGAGAGGCCCTGGCCTAGGGGTGATGGGACACAGTGCCCCCTGCGGTGTTGAGTCCCCAGCCAGCCAAACTTGCTCCCAGGCACCCTGATTCCCAAACCGAGAGCTTTGTGGATACCAAGACCTGGCTGCTGTCCTGGGTTCCTGAGTCCAGGAATCCCTAGAAAAATCCATTTTTTCTCTCAGCTCTTAATCAACGAGAAAACTGAAAGGAAACTTAAAACTGAATTGAATTTCTACTTGTCCCCACCATCACCACCCCTAATCCAGATTTGATTTGACACTTTTTCTCTCCCTACTCTCATGGAATTTTAATGTGCCAAAGTAATTTGGCCCAGGAAATGCAATAACCGTGGCAAAATAGATCCTCAGCGTGGTAGGAATGGTCATTCTCCACGTGGGGGGAGATGTTTTGGTCTGTGAAATGACAAGGTGCTCTGTAACAAGATTTGTCTCTATTAGACCTGGGAGAAAACGCCAGCAGCACCAAAGGGTTGGGATATTGTTTTTAAATCAAAAGTGACCAGGTTTAAATCAAAAGCTTAAGTCAGCTCTTTTACCCAACAGAAAGATATTGCCCTTTCATGAATTAGATTATCTGCAGGTGAATTTGAAGAGTCTAGGTGAGGTGTGGAAATCAGACAGGGCACCCAATGTTTCAATTAAGAGACCAAGGTCACTCTCATTCTCTCTCTCAAATAAATAAATAAAATATTAAAAAAAAAAAAAAGAGACCAAGGTCAGCCTGTTGCAAGTTTATTTTAAAGACGCGCATGTTTAAGTTGTTGCTCCTATGCCTAAGGTAGAGACAGAATAAATCAAGTGGGCCCTGACTTTAAAAAAAATTTTTTTAAGACCCATGAGGAATTTCTACATGCTTCGTTGGCCCCGTGGCTCTCTCCCTGAACACAGACCCCGCTGCGGATTTTATAATGAGCCTGTGAACCCACACCTGCTTCCACAGGTCAGCGCAGGTTCCCAGAGAAGGTGGCAGGTAGGGATTCTCCACGGGAGGGTGTCTCAATGGCAGTGGCATTATTGACATTTTGGGCAGGCTGCTTTTTGTGTGGGGACGTGTCCTGTGCACTGTACAATGCTTAGCAGTGGCCCGGCCTCCACCCCATACACGCCAGTGGCACCCTCTGGTCGCAGCAAACCCCCAACATCTCCAACATCGCCTGCCTCCCCTGTAGAGAACCTCGGCTCTAGAGAAATCTGGCTCTAGAGGGATGTGAGTGTCAGGGACTTTGTTTCTAAGGTGTTAGAGAGAGTCTGAACAAGGGAGTGTGGTCCTGTGGTTCAGAGACCAGCCCTGAAGTTAGGCGGATCGTAGCTAAGAACAACTCTAAGGAGAAAACACAGTAAAGGTTCAGTAGAAGTGGTAGTCATCACCATTGTCTACAATGGAAGTTTCTATACAAAGGTGGGAGGGGAGAGTAGTTGCCACGGGAACCGGAGGGGAGATCAGAAAAGGATCCTTGGAAGAGGCAAGTCTCAGTGGACCCAGTATATCCTAGTGGGGGCCCCTGCCTTTGAGGCATCTGCTTGGCAGGACCAGCCAGGACCCCGGATGTGCTCAGTGTGGTTCTCCAGCAGACTGTAGTAATGACAGGTCTCTGCCCCCGACGTGGGACTGCTGTGATCCTCACAATGACCCTCCCGATTACTGTCTTGAGAATTGTGATCATAGATCTGTTTTAAGGATGCGGAGTGGAAAATTGCAAAAACAAAATAAAGACATTTGGTGGCAGATCAAGTATGATGACGTCACCATTCTAGCCGAACAAGGTGAGGCCACACCTGACCATTTCCATATCCATTTCCTGCTCTTTCCGGGACTCAGTTTCTCAATACTTAAGAATGATCAGATGGTCTTGAAGGTTCCTTTCAGTCCTATTACCCTGTGGGCATAAAAACCCACACATCCTGTTCAAACATTAAAGCTGTCTCCTGGGCAGCATACAGATATTTTCAAAACCACATTAACTCCTTTGATCTACTGATGATGAAGACAGTTAGGATTCGTTTGCTCAACACACACACACGAGACAGGGACTGAAGGCCAAACATAGTGCGGGGTGTGGCGACGCGCCACAGATTATGTCTTCTGAGAGAGGCAAGCACTCCGAGAGGCGTCTGTCTACATGGTGAGATGAAAGCCCTACAAATGGGGGTAAAGGTTTCAGCATCGTGAAGGCTTCAGAAAGGAGGTGATATTTGGGAAGAGTGCTCTGCTAGTGGTGAGCAGGAGAAAAGTAACACAGGGTTGCCCAGGTGTGGGGTACTCAAGGCTGGGAGGTTTGGCACACATTTAGTAAACATAACATTATTTGATAAGTACATAACGTTTACATAATTTCAAAAAATACTACTCTGACCATCTCTTATGACTTAGCATATTTTCGCTTGGAATTCTGAAGTGTCTTTTCTTTCCTTTTTTCTTTTTCTCTTTGTTATTCATATTCACCAGTGCAACCTTTGCAAGTGTATACTAATCACTCGAGCACATATTGCCCTATGGAAAATGTTAGTGAGAAATGATCTTTAGAGTATAAAGGTAGACTTGGGTTTCTGTAGTTTAAGAAGAGCGCCTTGTTCCTGGGAGGAGGGAGAAGAAAGGGGGTCAATTTTACCTTCATCTCAACTTATTAAAAATCTGCAAGTGCAATGAATTTTATTTTAAAAGATCAGTGAGTTTAGAATTTCAGATAGTACTTGCCCAGGGGCACATGCTACTCAAGGTAGTAAGAGAATACAAGAATCCATGTACTGGAACAGATGTATGACTCTTAAATGGTTTAAAGCAAAAGAAAAGGTTCTCGAACCTTGTTGCTTATTAAGAAACAAATGACACTGAAAGTAGACAAAGTATACAGGTTTGTTCTAACAGACATTTAGGTTGGCTGTAAAGATGAGGAATACATTATGGGTCAAAATCAGACATCAGACATGTTATGTATATGTCATTCCTGTTATATTGGCTTTATTTTCAAAACTGTCCTTTGTGGTAGTCATTTCTTCTTATTGGTATCCTTACATACACTAGTCATTCAATAAGTGAGTTAGGACTTTCCCAAAAAAGCTGACTTGGAGGTACCAAAGTCAAGGAGGCTCCAACATGGGAAGACCAGATCGGGACTCATTAGCAAGTCATTTTTAAAATGTCCCTGGGGGGGCGCCTGGGTGGCTCAGTGGGTTAAAGCCTCTGACTTTGGCTCGGGTCGTGATCCCAGAGTCCTGGGATCGAGCCCCACATCGGGCTCTCTACTCAGCAGGGAGCCTGCTTCCTCCTCTCTCTCTCTCTGCCTGCCTCTCTGCCTACTTGTGATCTCTGTCTGTCAAATAAATAAATAAATCTTAAAATGTCCCTGGGGATTCTGGGGCTCACTGGTCTGGTCAGGGGGTGAACGATAGAGGGAGGGTGATGGTGTGATGGAGAAGAATCCTGAGCCTCCTTCTTCCCTCTTCAACCAAAGCAGCTCTGCTCTGTCCCACCTGGTGTCTGCATTAGGGTTCCAGGTAAGAGTCTCCCTGAAAAACAGGGTTCCTCTGTGTTAAACACATTCTCTAGGTGTTGGGGAGGCACTGGGAGTATGACATAGAGAGGTCATGTGCTTAGATGCTCATTTAGAAAGAGGATTCTGGCCTCAGGTGACACAGGAGACACATCTCGATAAATGCCAGAGCCAGTATTTGGGCAGCACTGGCTTGAGCCCAGCGCCTGAGCCACGGCATTGTCTGGTGGTGGTGTGGACACAAGAGGGACATGTCACAGAGAAGCACTCACACTTTGGGTCAGAGGATCAGGATCCGAGCCCTGACTCTCCTATTTATTAACTGTGTGACCTTGGCACTCATTTTCCTCACCTCTAAAATGCACCATCTCTTCAGGACTTGGTCATGGTGCTGAGAACAATGGAATTGCTTCCTGTCTTACAACCATTCCAGAGAGGCACACCTGTGTCAAGATGTGACAACAGTCATTCGTCTGGTATGATGATTTCTGGGGATGCCAGTTCTTTTGTCAAGAGCCAGCAGGTGGATGAGCTCTTTTATGCTCCGGTAGGACTTTGCCAGGTACTCCTGAGGGCACAATGGCTGCCTGTAGGTCAGAGCATGTGTCTCTGTCCCATTCTCTGCATGTCCTTTCTGTCAGGCAGGATATTGGGAATAGGGGGACACTCCAGGTAAAAGCCAGGGTAGTCCCGTTGCTCTAGACTGGTGCTTCTCAACCTTGAACTTCTAAAGGAGCCTTAATGGTCTGGGGTGTGGGAGAGAGGCTGACAAAGACAGGCAGGGGTTCTGCTGCAGGCTTCAGCAACTGCCAGTCCTTATACCACAGCAATACCATTATCCATCTGATTCCACAGCTTGGAAGTACCAAGGATGCAGTAATCCAAGCTCTAGGATATCAGTGTCCAATAAGGTAGCCATTCGCCACAGCAGGCTAAATAAATTTAAATTAGCTAAAATTATATAAAATTTAGTTTCCCAGCACCTTAATGTTTCATAGTCTTCACTTCTTTAGAAGTTCAAGTCCCCTGGGTGAAAAAAATGTGAGGAAAGAAAACCCTTGTATTTATTCTCTGAAATGGAAGTCCTAGAGAGTAGGGAACAAAAGCTCCAAGCAAGGGGAGACTTGTTCTTTGCCCTAAGCTGGATTTAGCAAAGATTGGAGCCAAAGCTTTCCTTAGGCAACTGAACTTATCTTTCTAAATGTTTACTTGGGTTTTCCAACTACAAAAAACCGTCTTGGTTATCATCGCCCATCAAACTTTAAGGACCTTTATTAATACAAATCTGTATTTTTTGAAAGATTTTATTTCTTTACTTGATAGAGACAGAGACACACACACAGAGAGAGAGAGAGAGAGAGAGAGAGAGAGAGAGAGAGAGCATGCATGCACAATCGGGAAGTAGCAGAGGGAGAGGGAGAAACAGACATCCTGCTGAACAGGGAGCCCAATGAAGGGCTCAATCCCAGGACCCTGGGAAAATGACTGGAGCCAAAGGCAGATGCTTAACCGACTGAGTCACCCAGGTGCCCCACAAAACTGTATATTATGGTCAAGTAGCCATTTAGAGATGGCAACCGACAATGCATAGCGTATCTGTATTGGTGAAGCCTCCTGAAATGTTTGCCCTCTTCCCCCTCCAGTGCCATCACTGGGGTCCCCACCTCTGTTGCCCGTACGATAGTGTCCAAACTCTTTAACACAGGCTCAAGGCTCTCTACTGCCTAGTCCCAACATACTTTCAGAAAAATTGTTTTTCCTGGCTTAAACCCTGTGCTCATCCAATGGGTCTTGGTGCTTATGCCATGTGTCTTTTACCCTCAGATGATGCCATGCCTGCCGTCCCTACCCTACTCCATCTGGAACCTTCTTGCCCTTCGGGTTTCAGCTTAAGCTTTACCTCTTCCAAGGATCCTCTCCTCTATCCCACAGAGGTCCCTGCCTCCATGGACGCCCCATCACAGTCCTGAGTCTTTTGCAATTAACCCCATACTAAAAGTGGCAGGTCTTGGCTGACATTTAAATCATGCCAAGGCTTACCATCTCTCACATCCAGATGCTCTGTCCTCTTCTACATCAATTTTTCCAGGCGGGCCTATGATTTATGGTGAGTGATAGACTCTCTAAAAGCAAACTCGGTAGATAATGACAGACAAAAGGACAGGCAACTGACTGAAACCTTCATAGGTGCCCAGCTTTGAGTTAATAGTGTTACATATTTCAACTGACTGAACCCCCATAAGAACAGTATGAGTAAGTTTTATTTTTAGTCTCCATGGTACAGATGAGGAAATGGAAGCTTGGAGAAGCAAAATCCCTTGTCCAAGCTTATGCAAGCAGTAAGGAGTAGAAATGGGCTCGAACTTGGTTTTGGATTCCAGACTTACACTTAAGACCTCAGCTCACTATTCCTCTTAAAGAAAATGGGACATTACTGTATAACAGAAGCAGAGCAGTCTTCGAGTCAGATGTTCAACTTCTGGCTGTACTACCTACAAATGTGTGACCTTGGACAAGTCACTTAACCTCAGTGATCTCATCTGGAAACAGGCTAATCACAACCCCACCCCCCACCCCAGCAGGACTGTGTTGTCTGTTAAATGACATCTCGCGTGTTGAGCAACTAGCTGAGTGCCTGCGTGAAGGACAGCGGTGCCCTAGGGCTGATGTGGACCGTGAGGAGCTTGACCGTCTTCCCTCTCATAGATGTTTCTTGCCAGTTTTCCTGCTTCCCTTCCTAGTCTCTTCTGAGTGGAGTTTTTTTTCTGGATCATCCTAGATTAAGAACATCCCACTTTTTCTCTGGTTCCAGGGAAACCATGTGGCTGTCTGCTATGTTGGTGACCGAGCAAAAGCCCGGGTCAGGAAGCCATCTGTGCTGCAGGAAATCCGGCTGGTGAGGCCCCTGCCATTGGAAGACAGAAAGTAGTGTTGTTCTCTGGCTCTCTGCTGCCCGCTCCTGGCTCCCATCTGGGAATGCTGCCATCCAAAGGATCAATGACAGGAAGCTGCTTCCCTTTCCTTGGCCCACTATCCCTGTCCCCTGATAGCCCAGACATTAGGCTTCAGATCCTTTAGCCTGAGCCAGACACCTGAAATCTGGGACCCCTTCTAGCCTTGCTCTTTCTCCTTAATTCTATCTCCTTAATTCACCTCCCTTGAACCTAGTCCTTGGATGGAGTCAGATTCGTGGGGTCTGGTTTCTTGCTCGAGGTCTGTGAGCCAGCATGGCCTCCACACACTGGCATTTATATCCAAGAACATTTGGAAGCAGGGCCAGGTCTGTTTACTGTGATGTGGTTTTAGGTTAGACTTTGATCATTCCTCTGGTTTATTTGTTAGAGGTACACTGCCTGGATAAACCTCCCAGGTCTGCCACTAATAAGCTCTATGATCTTCAATGCAATATTTTACTGTTTAAGCCTCAGTTTCTTTATCTGTAAAATGGGAGCGGTCATAGTTCTCTTCTCACTTTTCTCTGTGTGAGAATTAGCTGCAAGTATGCTAAGTGCAGAACGAGTTCCTAGAACAGAAGACATACTATAATCATCAGCTACTACTGTTATTTTCAGGTATATGAATTAAGCCATGAAAACATTGTCCCCTTCTATGGTATTTGCGCAGAACCACCCAACATCTGCATTGTCATCCAGCATGGCAAGAAAGGGAGTCTTAAGGTAAGCAAACTAGTACAGCTATATCAGCTTTGATTAACAGCAGATAATGAAGAACCTTATCAATGTTTTGCCCTTCATCCCAGAACAGTTCCTCTCCTGTCTAATCCCAAGACATGAATTATCTTGTTGGGCCCCCTGCAGGGGCAATGATTAGCAGTGGAATTGCCAATAGTCTGGTTTCCTTTGCTCTGGGTGGAAATTATCTGAGCCTGACATCAGCTCTCAAGACCTTAGAGCCACTTCCCAATTATGTTTCTGGGCTCATCCTACCCATGGTATGTGACCATCAGCTATACGTTAGGAACAAGGAAGTATTTAAAAGACTCCAGACTGGGTGACTTTCTCAACATTGAATCAACTTATATCTCCTGGGAAATTTCCAGTACTGGCTGTAGAGTACTCTGCCTTGGGTGGTAGTAGTTCTGGTCAAAGTCTTCCAGCGTATTAGAATCAAATCCATTCAGCACACGAAGCTCCCTGGGCTTGCAGTGGAGCCGCTGGTGATAATTTGAGTAACTGTTTTTTGAGGATGTTTTGAGAAACTCAGATAATGAGATGGATTGGATATTCAAACTCTCCTTTGCATATGACATAGTCAATGTAAGTATCATATAAAACTTATTTAAAGAACAACTACCAGTGTTTTTGAGTTGTTGAGTTAAACTGAACCCAAGACTTCATAATCTTTGTAACTGATTACAATTTTTTTACATTGACTTTATTACAAAATTATACAAAATACAATTTTTATTACTAGAAAAGACTTTGTAATACTTTGTAATCTTTCCTGAAAATTCTGATCTTCTTCAGATCTCAAACAAAATGATTCCACTTCTCATTTTCTAAAAAATTTTATTTAGTTACTTGACATAGAGAGAGAGAGAGAGAGAGCACAAGCTGGTGGAGTAGCAGGCAGAGGTAGAGGGAAGAAGCAGGCTCCTCCTGAGTAAGGAGACTGACGTAGGGCTTGATCCCAGCACCCTGGGATTATGACCTGGGCAGAAGGCAGTTGCTTAACCAACTGAGCCACCCAGGCGCCCCAAAATGATTCCACTTCTAAAATTCACTGCTTCAATCAGATTTTCCAACCTTTTCTCCCTCCCTGATCTCAGTAATTAGCGAGAACTATTTTACACTGGAGTTGAAGAGTTGAAAGGGATGCTGGGTTTATCCAATCGGGAAGGAGCAAAGTATTTACACTCCAAGCTGCAACTTTTTACCCCAAAGAAAATCTAATTACGAGACCATGAAGCAAGCCAGGGAGAAGGATTCCTAACACCCCTTCTTCTGCCTCGTTTTTTATTCCTTTCCCCAGAAAATGGCCACAAAGCCGTTAACCTAAGAGGTGGGCTAGATGCAGACCTGGGAAGGTGTACATGTAGGCAGAGTCTTTACTTTGGGCAAAGAGGGCTATTGTGTCTGCAAAAAAAGATTAAGAATAACAATAGTAGTAGCAGTAGCTAAAATATATTTAGTGCTTATTTTTGCCTACTTTCTATCACTCTGTATATATCAACTTATTTAATTCCCACAACAAGAGATGAGGTAGATCTGTCATTCTATCCACTTCATAGATGGACAGTGAGTAGAGGGGCCATGTCAGTGTGGACCAGCATCCTCTGGCTGTCCTCCTCGTCCTGGGCTACAATCCAGCTGCTCTTTGTAATCTCGCTGTGTCTGCTTTCACCATCAGAGGGGACCACACCAATGACATGGGAGTAGGTCTTGGTGAGGAAGTCCCTCAGTCTGACACACGGGCAGCAGGAGTGGGCTGTCATCATCCATCAATCAACAGTCCATGCACTCAGCAACCAACAGACTCCTCTGGGCAAAACCTGGCCTGAGTGTTGGGAGGGACACAGGGTAAGACATAAGTTCTACCCTCCTGCAGTAGAGGGCTGGTGGCTCTTGGAGTGACTTTGGTAAGCCACTTCCTCTTGCTGGAGGGGAAGCCTCCATGCTGGATTAAGAGATCAGGTTGGCCTGATCGATACCAAAGAGCTTTCTTTTTTCCCCTAGGATTTAACTGCTCCTAACTTCTGAGAAACTGAGTCTTACTTGTGAAACTTTGGTATCTTAGGCTTTAGTGGGAAACCAGCATATTGTCATTTACCAAGAAAGGCAGACAACGGAAACCTCCCATACCGTGTCCTCACAGATGACCCTGGGCCACCACTGTTGTTTAGTATTTCAGTAAGACTTCACTGAGCATCTCTTAAGGGTTTGCCTTACTCTGGGCATTTGCATAGGAAGACAAGGACTTGCTTTTATCTCTGAATGGATTAAAATCTAGCTACAGGGGGAAAAAAAGTCAGGAAATGCACATGTAAAATTAAGTGGTGGGATGGTTAAAAATTAGGAAGATCTGATACGGCATATTCTCCCACCCTGGGCTGCTCCTTCCTTCCCTTCACCCACTTTCCCATCCCTCCCCACCACGCCCAGGGAAGCACTTTAGACTCTGGGGATCAGTCTCCTGCTGCTCATATCATCTGTCTGTCTATCTATCTATCTATCTTGCCTTTGGAGAGAAAACTAGTAAGTTCTCCCCAGGTAAGGTAGGGATAACTAACAGATTTAGCTTTTTCTGTTGGCATTTGATTTTCAAGAGGAGTTAACCCCAAAGTTTCTCTGAAGAAATTCTAGGGTGGGTGAGAATGGCACTCTGAAAGGAAGGTCTCCCTGGTGGTCTTCAATCACCTCAGGTCACTGAGTCTATCCCCCACCTCGTGCCAGGGGAGCTGAAGATCACCTGACGCCTTGCTTTAGAGGGATTGGGGTCTTCTGAAATGGAGTGTGTACATAAGGGGATGGTATAAGGAAGTCAGAGTGAGTTAGGTCAAGGCACATTTAGGCCCTTTAAGGTCCATTTCTCTGCCAGCATTCCTTCAAAGGGGACTAAGAGTAACAATTCACTCCAGCTTCTCAAGTCTTCCCCACTGGTGACTTTGACATGAACCCAAGCACTGGCGATGCTCTGCGGGTCAGATTGCGTTTCTGGCCATCCCATATCAATCATAAAAACCGTTCCTCTCTTGATATCTGTTGGACCAGAACATTCTCTATACCAGGTACCAGAGAGATTCTGAGATGCCACAGACTTTTCAAGTGAACAAATGGATGTTGATTGAGCACCTCATTTGGCTCAGACCCAATTCTGGCATGGAGGACACAGAGGAATAGGCTCATTGTCCTGTCCCTAAAGAGTTCAATCCAGTGGAGCCAGCCTGGGAAGGAGCTTTGGAGATTATAATATTCTTCTTGAGTGAGGGATGGACCTTCATTTCTTCATAAGAGAAGTCATGATGGATTAAGAGGAGGAAGGCAGTTATCATAGAAATTGTCTTGGCGTTTGAACCCTGGCTCTACACTATTGGCCAGGTGATCTTACCTACCTTGAGCCTCAGTTTCCCTGTGTATCAACTAAAGATAACAGCAGTGCCCACCTAATAGAGTTGTTGGGAGAAGTAAGTATGCTTAGCACCATGCCCTCCTATAACAGGCACCAGGAAGTAAATGTTCATTGTTAGTAGGAGTGGTAGTATTACTATTATCAGAGATAACTTCATTACTAGGACTAACTAGTACTAAAAACATGTACCTTTAAAAAGTTTCATTCCCATGGGGCTCCTGGGTGGCTCAGTCCAGTTAAGTGTCCGATTCTTCATTTCGGCTCAGGTCATGATCTCAGGGTGATGGGACTGAGCCTCACGTTGGGCTCCCTGTTGGATGTGAAGTCTGCTTGAGATTCTCTCCCTCCTTCCTCTGCTCCCCCGCCCACTCACTCACATTCTCTCTCTCAAATAAATAAATAAATCTTGAAAATGAAATTTCATTCCCCCAACGATCCTCTGGGGTAAGCCAGCACTGTCCAAACAATACCAGCTGCATGGGACTATTGGCCAGTGGCAATGTGGGGAGCTTAAGTTGAAGTGTGTTCTGAGTGTGAAAATCACACCAGATCCAAAGACTCGAAAAACAAACAACCAAAAACCCCCAAAAAACCCAGAATGTAAAATATCTTATTATTTTTATGTTGATTACATGTCAAAATAAGATTTTTAAAAATACATTGGGTTAAACAAAATATATTATTAAAGTTAATTTCACTTCCTTACCTGAAAAATTGAAAATTATACCTGTGGCTCATATTGTGTTTCTCTTGGACATTGCTGTTAATAATTAGCAATTAACTCCACTATTAATTCATCTTTTTTTTTTCTTTTTAGAGAGGTGGGGAGGGACAGAGAGAGAGGGAGAAAGAGAATCTTAAAGCAGGCTCCACACCCAGCAGGACTGGATCTCACAACCTTGATATCATGTCCTATTTGGTCTGTGACAATATACATGAAATCATACATTTCCACCAAGACAGAAAAAAAAAGCAAACCCTGAAGAAGTGTGTGCCATCTCTAGGTGAGGACTACATTCCTAGGCTTTTGACCATTCTTAAACATCTTCTTTATGTTCTAATGGAGTGAACTCTGCTAATAAACCTGGATATCAGGGTAATGAGTGATGACTGAACAAAATGTCTCCTGCCTGGGGTGGGCCTGGCACTAGCACGGGCAGAGAGAGTTGAGAGCTTCAGGGACAGCCCTGGTGCATGGGGAGGTCTCCACAAAATGAGAGGGAATTCCGGATTGGATATAGGTCTCCCCAGATTTCAAACCCAGACCTCGGCTTGTTGGACCCTCCTTACAGAATTCCAGAGGCAGCCTCAGCCAGGCCTCTCCAGGTTTGGGTGAATGGGTTGTGGTTTCTAAAATGTAATTTAACTGTATCATCTCAAAAAACAAAAATTGCATTTTGGGGTGGGAGCAGGAGTGGTGTGTCCACAGTCCTGCTTTCGGCCTTAGCCTGCACTTCCAGTATTGGCTGGGGGCTCTTGCTAAAGCAGGACGGTGATTCAGACTGTGATCCCTGCTAGAGCAGAGTGAGTCCCTGTACTGGTGATCACGAGGCCCAGGGCACCCTCCTTGGGGGCAGAGTCCATTCAGGGCCTCCTCGTAATCCTCCTTGATGGAACACTGAGTGCCGTCACTGCCCCCTGCTACCACACCCGTGGGTGACCTCACCTCCCTCCTCAGCTGGGCTTGGGAGACGTTCAAACCTGGCTGTTCCCGTACCAGGTGTCAGGAGAATGGGTGTGTTTGATCCACCCTCCTCCTCCTCCCGTATAATCAATCACCAGGGCACCGGAAACAGGAAAATCTAATGATTTAGGAGTGGCTGTTTGAAGGCAACCCAACCTGGGTTTATCTTCTAGCTCTGCCCTCACTCTCTGGGAGCAATTTAAAACTGTGAGTTTAATCACTGGAAAACAGAGAATGAGAATATTAACCTACCTTCCGGAAAGACAGAATGTGATCCTATGTATAAAGAAAGCAAAGTGCATAGTACCAAGTACCCAAAGAAAGCTTTGTTGTGATTTATTTGCTCATCAGGGATCCAGACCACCGCGTGAATTTTCACAGACCGTTGTGGCTTCAATGCAATGCTCAGAGAGTCATCTCTCATCTTGGACCTTCAGAGCTTTCTTCCGTCAGCCACGGGGCATTTGGCATTCGTGCAGCTGGTCAAGGGTGGGGATGTGGGAATGGGACTGCGGCCATCCCAGTCCTGCTCCACCCCAGGCCAGCCCTGTGGCCTGGCACAGGTGAAATTCTTTGTTTCTCCCTTTCCTTAGTTCCTTATTTGTAAGATGAGGTTAGCGATAATACCACCTGCGTCATCTACAGGGTCGCTGGGGGACTTACACGAGTTGGTTCAAGTAAGGAACTTCAGTCGATACCACATAAGGCTAGCACTATAAACTTAAACCAGAAAAAGATCCAGTAAGACCTTTGAGAGAGACGTAGTCAGGTTTGCTCTTGTCCGGAACCTCTGGGGTGAGGCAGGTGTGAGGAGGGGCCTGGGCTTCCCAGGCTGATGCAGGTAAAATGGCTCCACGAGAGCTCCATACCTGCGGCATCCTGAGGCTGCTGCCCTTCCGCCAGCTCCCATGCTAGGTAGTTGGCAAATGGCTCAGAAATTTGGATCAAGATATGGGGAGCCTTTATGTCTGTACTTTAAGTCCAAGAAGCTGGAAATATTGAGTATACATTATGGAATGTTTTATGGTGATGCCATCAAGGAAGGTAAGAAAATAAAGACCCCAAGATCACCCACAGTGGGGACCCCCTGTGTCCCTGCGCTACTGTGGTTACTTCTGAAATGCAGTCTGCCTTTTCCCCTTAGCCTTTGTTTCACTGCTGCTAGCCTGCCCTGGGAAATCTCAGAGAAATACCAACATCCATCAGTCTGATCCTGCTTCAAATGTGACAGCTCTCCTTTTTGAATTTATCTCTTCTCTGTCCTCCTGCCATCATTGTTTACTTCCTCATTCTAGGTCTTTCTGCAAGCCCTTCCCTGCCTATGGAAAGATCTGTATGCTCTGCCCTCCTCTCCCTGCCAAATGAGCCCGTGCTCCACCTTGGTGACTCACCCTGAGCTAGGTCTTCCCATTGGCACTCTTTTCCCCTTTCTGATCCTTCTCTTGATTTGGGCTTCTTAGCAGCAGTTGGTGGCATGTACCTCATGTGATCTGTAACTAATACAGGCTCTTGTGTTTAGGTCTAAGCATTGGCTTTTTCTTTCTAAGCTCACCAGGGGACTTTAATGGGCAGCCAAGGTGCGGAACAATAAAGGAGGACAGATGTTCTCAAGCTATGTGCACACGAATCTCCTAGATCAGGTTAAAATACACAGTCTGATTAAGTACATCTGGGCAAGGCCCAAGACTCTGCATTTCTGCCAAGCTCCCAGGAGATGCTGGTGCTGCTGGTCCCTGGGCCATCTTTCAAGTAGTGGGGATCTAGGCCCATCTTAGAGATGGTCAAATAGACGCCCAGTGGGATGGAGCACCTTGCTTGAAGAGACTGAGCGGTCAAAAGGAGATGTGAATGCACGCCCTCGGAGTTTAGTGTTCTTCCTGGGCCTTTTCATAAGTAATGGTACTTTATTATTACATTATAGTAATAAATATAAACCCTTAAGAACACAGTGGATGAAATGCGAATTTTTCAACATCCTTCATTTTAGTGCCTTTCTCTTGCAAAGTGCTCAAACAGGACCCTTAAGTACATATAACAGAATGTAATATTCTATTATTATAGAATCATTATATGTAGGTAGGAATAGAATATAATTTGGAACACGTAGGTAATAAGAGAATTGTCTTAATTATATGGTGTTGTTTCCATATTGTTGGTGTCCCTTATCATATTTATTCACGTTTTTCATGACAATTTATGGTGGGGATTGACTTCGTGTCGTGCACCATGTCACATGTCTCACGAATATTATGCCATGAACCCGCCACGGCCATCCTGGGAGGTAGGGATTATTGTCGCCTCCATTTTGTTGAGAAAAATGAGGCTTACGGGGCAAAATAACTTATTCTCTGTTAAGTGTTAGAGCTGGGATTTCAATTAAGGAGACTGACCACTCAGTCAGACTCTATTGTATTTAGCTTATTATTATTATTAGCTTATTTGTTTTGGGCGGCCTTGCCTTTGTGGCTCCACACCAGGGGGCCAGAACTAGTCTTCCCCTACTTTAGGGTACCCCTACCCAGGATGGCTCATGGGCAAGGGGCTATGTGGCTCTAGGACCAAATGAACCTAGAGATGGGCACATCCCCCTCCCCTGAGTCTATGTTTCTGTCCATCTGTTTCTGTCCATCTATTTCTTCCAGCAGGGGCCAGTGTTACCTACTTTAATGCCTTTGCTTATTTTCACCCTTCCAGGGCATGCTGTTCTTCCATGGGAGCCCCCTGGGGTCCCACGGCAACCCGAAGCTTTCCACCTGCCTGGTGGACAGCCGGATACAGGTGAAGCTCATGGGTTTGGGGCGGGACCTACAGAACATCCAGCGAGGGACCGACAAAGCAATTGGTAACCACTGGGAGATCTTGCACCCACTACTACTAGCACAGTGGCCACAGGGCCCTTGACCCCACCCACCTCTGCTTTCTGAAGCTCACTGGCTCAGGGACGGGCTGGGGAGCTGCCTTCGGAGCTGACCATGTGGGGCTGTTCTAGCCACCCGAGGGTGCGAGAGAAAAGTAGCCTCCAGGGCAGTGAGTCCGTGGTATGAGGTCCGAGGTAGGAGGCTGGGTTTCATCCTGGCCAAGCTGGGCAGCCGGAAGCAAATCACTGCCCTTCTCTTCAGGCCTCGGTATCCCACCGCGTCGTCATCCTGCGTCCTCAGAGCGCATCATCGTCAGGCACTCTAAACACGATGAGCTCCAGTGTCTCTTGGGAAGCTTGAAAAAATACACGTAGGTGGCCATGTCCTGTCCTAGATCAACTGAACCAGAATATCTGAAGAGGGAATCTGGGCCTGGGCATCCACGTGTTTGGTTTTTTTTTGGGGGGGGAAGATTTTATTTATTTATTTGACAGAGATCACAAGTAGGCAGAGAGGCAGGCAGAGAGAGAGAGGGAAGCAGGCTCCTGCTGAGCAGGGAGCTCGATGTGGGGCTTGATCCCAGGACCCTGGGATCATGACCTGAGCCGAAGGCAGAGGCTTTAACCCACTGAGCCACCCAGGCGCCCCCCCGCGTGGTTTTTTAAAAGCTCTGCAATGATTCTCGTGCTCATCTCAGGAGGAGACCTTCTGCCTGGAGCCCAAACCCCCCCCATCCCCTTTTGCACATGCGCAAACAGAGTCTCGGTTACCTGAGCCTTCTCCTCCACCGTGAACTGAGCACCCTTGAGTCTCACCTCCCCCGTGCCCCGGGGCCCTGACCACCCCTCCCTGGAGCAGCACCTTGCCAGCAGCCTGGCTGTGCGCACGTGGGGAGTTTCTGTCACATGGGACAGCATGATGCCTTACAGAAAAAGACAAAGAAATTCTCTACACCTGCTAGTAGCTGCTCTATTCCCCATCTCTCTCTATATATACACACACACACATATATGTGTATGTACATGTATACACCACACACACACACACACACACACACACACATATACATACATATACATTTATTGATTGTAACCTACAGTGAAATAAACCTATAAAGACAAAGGCGGAAATTCTGAACACCTGGTGGTAGCCACTCTACTTCCCCATCTCTCTATATATACACTTACAGGGTAATTTAGCAATTGTAGCCTCCAGTGAAATAAACCTATAAAACTCACAGCAAACAGTAAATGTAGGTTATACAAAATATCCGGAACACAGAGATCTTTAAAGACAGAATGCAGGTTGGTGGTTGCCCAGGGCCAGAGGTTAGAGGAACAGGGAGAAGCTGTTTATTGGAACAAGATTTTACTTTGAGGCCATGGACATGTTTTTGGACTTCTTTGGGTGGTTGATTGTTTAATTCTGCAAAGGTACTACATGCCACTGAATTGTTTGCTTTCATGGTTAATTTTATGTTCTATGAATTGTACTTTAATAAATTAGTTTTTAAAATGTAGACAAGACAGAAAGGGGGAAGAAAAAGGAAGAGCTCTTCTAACCACACAGGCAGGTATTGGGCACAGAAAAGATGTTAGTGCAGGCCCCTGATTTCTCTGTATGCACATACCCACGGATTCTGATTTGCTCTTTAAGTCGGGCAACACTACAGCACATTTCTCAGGGGCTGGCTCCTTTCAATTCTTCTGTGCTTCCCTGAGAAGGAGAGGTGGCTTTCCCTTCCTGCCTGCCCCTTTCCCACCACAAGCTTCCCTTACCAAAACTGTTGCTTTGCAGAGCTCTCTACTGGACGGTCCCCGAGCTGTTGGGGCTCCCAGAGGCGCCGTGGTCGGGCACCCCAAAGGGAGATGTTTACAGCTTTGCCTTCCTGATGATGGAGCTGATCCAACCCCCAGGACCACGGGCCTTTTGATGGCCTCGACAAGGTACCAGATGGTAAAGCTCAAAGAGTGTCTTTGTCAAGCTTTGGTCTGTGGGCTAACTTTCAAATGCTTGTTTTTTAATTCAATGTTTATTAATTTAGGATTTATCTCATTGTTTTTCTTTTTTAAAGTTTATGTTCTTTTCTAAATTAAAAATCTAGTTACAGTTTGCCTATAAAAACAATCCAGGAACTCGGATTACACACTTTATTCTATGATAGCAGTCAGGGCGATCCTGTTGGAAAGTGACTTCAGTTGCGTCACTTCTGTTCACAGTGTCCTCCCCTGGCTTCCCATTTAGGGAATGAAAGCTAAGCCCTTACAGTGGTCTGCAAGACCACTAAAGCCCTCTCACCTGACCTCTGGGGCCTTCTTTATTAGTGTCCTGTGGCTGCCATAATAAGTTAACCACAAACCTGCTAGAATTCAATGACAGAATTTTACTTACAGTTCTAGAAGACAGAAGTCCAAAATTAAGGTTCTGCAGGGCAGTGCTCCCCCTAGAATCTTTAGGGAAGATTTATTCTTTGCCTTGTTTAGCATTTGGTGGCTGCCCGGGTCTTCATGGGCTTGTGGCCAAATCACTCCAATCTCTGCCCTCACCTTAACATTGCTTCCTCCTCTGTAGACCTCTCTTCCGTCTGTATCTTCTAAGGACACTTGTCATTGGATTAGAGCTCACCTGGAAATCTGAAATGATCCCCTCAACCCAAGATGCTTAAGTTTATCTGCAAAGAACTTTTCTTTAAATAAGGTTACATTCATAGGTTCTGGGGACTAATACATGGGCGTATCTTGTTGAGCACCACCATTCAGCTCGGTATACCTCCCTAATTCCATCCCTCATGGTTTGCTCCTTTCAGTCATGCTGGTCACCTCTGTGTGCCTCCCTCATGCCAGACATATTCTTACCCCAGGGCCTTTGCACACACTGTTCCTTCTGCTTGGGCAGCTCTCATCTCATATTTGTATATACAAATTGGTTTTATTCTTTCTTAAGGACTACACAATTTTTCATTGTAAAGCTATGTCATGTATTATTGATTGATACACCTTCTGGTTGTTTTCCATTTCTGGTTATTGTAGTTGCTGCAGTGAGCATCCTTGTATCTCTGTGGACATAAAATTAAAGAGATAAATGTATTTTAAGCATATTTAATTTTTTTTGATGAACGCCACCTAATTTTCTTTATAGGATTTATTCAAGCTTATTTTTTACTGAGTTGTCTCTTAACACACATCCCATCATGGAATTAAGGACAGAAGTGGTGGGAGATAAAGAAAAATTTGATCCAGATTTATTTAAAAAAAAAAAAAAGCATGGGGGGTATAACCCCCAGCGCTCTTATTTTCCACTTTGGCCATACACTAGAATTGCCTGAGGAACTTTAAAAACTGCTACTACCTGGGTCTTAGCCAAGGAGACTGGGCTCCTTGGCTAAGTCTCCAGGGAGACCATGATCTGGGCATCAGGGTTTGCGGGTGATTCCAACATGCAGCCCACACTGAGAGCCGCTATCTCAGAGCGAGCCCAGGGAGGTGTGTGTGTATCAGTTTCTAAAGTTTCTCCCTTGATTTTTTAATTTTTTAAATCCCTTTGCCTACAATTTCTAGCCCTTTCCCAGGGGCCAGCCTCAAGTCTCATCTTTAGATCATCATGCATTCCCCGGAGACTTTTTTTCAAGTCAGGAGCCTTTCTGAATGTAAGTAGTTGCTTTAAAAGCAGATTCCTGGGGCACCTGGGTGGCTCAGTCAGTTAAGAGTCTGCCTTCAGCTCAGGTCATGATCCCAGATCCTGGAATCGAGGCCCACATCGGGCTCTCTGCTCAGTGGAGAGTCCGCCTATCCCTTTCTCTCTGCCCCTCCCCGCCAGCTCAGGCTCTCTCGCGCTTACAATCTCTCTCAGATCAATAAATAAGTAAGTAAATAAAATCAATCTTTAAAAAATAAAGGTGGATTCCAGTTTCTAATCTATGGACAGGTGAAATAGAGGGGAGACTCACTCAAAAGGTTCATACCAAATCCAAGTGCAACTGACCTTGGAACTGAGCAGCTACATAGGTCTTCCCAGACGGAGCCCAGGAAGGAGCCTATCTATATTCGCCAAGCTCAGCTACCATGGGATTGCACCAACTTCGGTGGGGTGGGGGGGAAGGGAACAGTGGAGGTGGGGAGACTGTATACAGTTGGTATGTTTGCCCTTCACTGTATCTTATGCCCGCAGGGTTAAATGAGAGCTGGCCATACGGGACTATGTATACACAGGACTGCAACCAGGAAAAGTACAAGGTACACCTCATTTATGGACAAACACACTTCTTCCATTAACTTCTCGTACTTCCCTGCAAACAGTCCTGGTGCTGGGAACTGGATAGATATCGATTCTCTGCGCACACTAGACCAGTGCTTTTCAAATTTTAGTGGGCGTCAGGATTACCTGGAGGGCTTGTTAAAACATAGACTCACTGGGTCCCACCCTCAGGGTCTCTGACTCAGTGGGTCCGGGGTGAGGGCCAAGAATTTACATTTTTTTTAACTTTAAAAGATTTTATTTACTTATTTGACAGAGATTACAAGTAGGCAGAGAAGCAGGCAGAGAGAGAGGGGGAAGCAGGCTCCCTGCTGAGCAGAGAGCCCGATGTGGGGCTCAATCCCACGACCCTGAGATCATGACCTGGGCCAAAGGCAGAGGCTTTAACCCACTGAGCCACCCAGGCACCCCCAAGAATTTACATTTTTATCATGTTCCCAGAGGATGTTGAAGACCCACAGTCTGAGAAGCCCCGGCCTAGTGTGACGCTGGACCAGCAGCAACAGCATCCCCCCTGGTACTTGTTAGAAATGCAGATTTTCAGGCCCAACCCCAGGCTTTCGGAATTGGAAATTGGGGGGTAGGCCCAGAAACTGTGTTTTACCAAGCTCCCCATTCCCCTTCCCAATACACACCGAAGAAGAACAGAATGGCTGCTCATCACCAGCTCCGGAACATGTGTACTCCGAGCGGCAGAGCCACAATTTGAATTTGAACCCGTGGCTCAAAGTTTTGTCATTTTATCAATTCTTTCATGGCAGTTCTCAGAGCTGAATACAGAAAAGCGGAAGGTGCAGTGATAATGATTCTCTAATCACCTCCTTGAAACCACTGTGGTCTCACGTCTCAGGTGATACTTCATTTGGGACATAAAACACAGTTACCCATAGTATATCCTTTGTTAAAATGTATTTTCTTTCAGATTATTTTGGTGCATTTAAAATGCACTTAAACACGACTATGTACCTTGACAAAAACAAGATAGTATTTTACACAGTTTTAGAACTTGTATTATTATTATGAAGTAAAGGCCACACTTTGTTCAGATTTCATTGGGCTTTTTTGTTTATGTTTGTTTGTTTGTTTGTTTGTTTAAAAGGAGAAGGAAGGGCAGAGGGAGAGGAGAGAGAGAATCTCAAGCAGGCTCTAATCCAGCACGGAGCTTGACACGGGGCTTGATCTCACAACCCTGAGATCATGACCTGAACCAAAATCAACAGCCGGATGCTTAACCAACTGAGCCACACAGGTGCTCCCCAATGTCCTTAGTCTTTAACCCGGTGTCTTTCCTACCCCAGCGTCCCATCCAGGACACCGCAGTGCATTTGGCCCTCATGTCTACTCCGAGTTCCTCAGGACTGTTTCTCAGAGACTGTCCTTAATTTTCATGACATTGTGCTTTTGAGGAGCACTGGCTGGGTATTCTGTATGATGTTTCCCATTAGGGTTTGTCTGATTATTTTTTTCCTCATGACTAGACTGGGCTTCTGCTTCTTGGGAGGAAGCCCACAGAGGTCAATGGTCATGTTTGTCCCATCATGTCAAGGGTACACAAACCCTGGTTCTTTTTACTGGAGAATGATATTGGAAACCAAGACCTAGATGCTGAGTGTGCTCATGGCTGCTGGGGTGCTATTGCCTCTAGGCCCTCCCCATGGTGTGTGTGTACACTACCCTCCATGTACACACCTTTCCATATCCGTATCTACCTAGCTGTGTCTATATAAGCTAAACATGAGTTCATACTGACATTTCCAACATCATTGCCGCATGGTTCATTTATTCTAGTCTCCCTATCACTTATCCAAACCTCCCTTTCCAACCGTGAGACCCTGCTCCCACCATCTGCCATCCATTTATTTACTTATCCAATCCCAGAGTACGTGTGTGGTGCTTTCAGAGTCCTTATTCTGTCCCCTCATGAGATGCAATCCTGCCGACTAGAATATAGGGATTGTGAACGGGTCCTTGTGTTTAGACATAAGGGTCTCAAGTCATTCTTTTGTCATGGTCTGCATCTCCCCTGGGATTGTCCAATAGCCTAACAGATATTGTTAAGAATTTGTGTCCTTTGAGGTTTACTCTCTATGCTATAAAGTTTGATGGGTTTTGGCAAATACACAGTAATATGTACCCACTTCTACAGTATTACAGAGCATAGTCTCATTACCTGAAATAAACTCTGTGCCTCACCTGTTCAACACTTTCTCCTCCCCAAACTAGTGACAGCCTTTCCTCTGTTTTCTGTCTCTATAATTTTGCCTTTTCTAGGATGTCATATAAACTGAACCATACATCGTATAGCCTTTTCAGAGTATGTTTTTATACTTAGTAATACGCACTTAAGATTCGTTCATGTTGGGCACCTGGGTTGCTCAGTTGGTGAAATACCTGCCTTTGGATCATGTCCTGATCCCAGGGTCCTGGGATCAAGTCCCCCGTTGGGCTCCCTACTCAGTTGGGAGTCTGCTTCTCCCTCTGCTCTCCCCCCACTCATGATATCTCTTTCATGCTCTCTCTCTCTCAAATAAAAAATAAATAAAATAAATAAAAAAGATTCATTCATATTGTTACACCCATTGTATTTTTATACCAAAACATGTATACATTGTACTCAAATTATTATTTCCTTTACAAAACTTGGATAAGCAGAGTGTTTAATAAATGTCAGTAGAAGTCAAGGCCAAAGTGAAAGAAAGTAAGTTTACAAAGTTGGGCATGGAGGCAGTACGTGGTAACATCTATTATTTGCTAAAATAACTTTTATGTGACATTGTATATGGAATACAAATTACATAATGTGCACCCCAAATTCTTATACACTCCTGAAGTCACATAGACATATATATGCTTTACTTCAAGAGATGTTCTATTAGAAAAAAAAACTTAATCTAAAAACAGGTTCATTAAAAGGTGCTTATATGTTTTACAGTAGGATTCTGCATTTTCCAGGAGGTTCCGAAGTATTTCTCATAAAATATTCAGATTTCTCTGACATTCCAGTCTACTCAATTTATTTAAAAACTCAATTTACAAATTGAAGAGCACATATGTGTAAAGTGTCCTTAATGGCACACAGTTTTCAGTCATTTGGCCGTCTCCACCCCACATGAGTTTCAGAAATCATCAGCTGAATCAAAGACCCCACGTCAGTTCCACTTCGACCTCCCCTGTTGGAGGAGAAGGGGAACGAGAAGATTGTGGTCACGGTGAGGGAGTATTGGGATGATCTCCAGAGAAAAGGCCCACTTTCTCTTCCGTTAAGAAAATTTTATGAGAAGCCAGTTCCAAAGGGTGAGTGAGATACATCACATTTTCTCCTAATCATTTAACCATTAGAATTTTGAAACTCTGTGGCTGTGATGGCTCCCGTGTGGCTCAGTCCATTCATTCATCCATTCCTCCACTCGTTCATTCATTCACTCACTCCTTCATTCATTCATCATCTACCCACTAGACGACTGCCACGTGCAAGACTCTGTGTTACACGCTGGCTAAGTAGAGTGAAAAATTCTCCCTTTGTTTCACAAGTGATACAAAAATGTATCAGACATCTGCACTTCCATTGTCCTCCTCTGTCCATTCCAGATACTACTAGTCAATCAGGCACTCTTTCCCGGGGAGTTCTGACATGGCCCCAGAATGTTTTCCGAATCAACGTTCCAAGGGTCATGACTCATCCGTTGGGGTCGGACGATGGGATAAAAAACTATTCACCGACCTTAGGGTAAAGGATTAAATTATTCACGCCTCCCAAGCAACTTCCTCAATAGTAGCTTGCTTCACGTTAGGATGATAGTGTCTTCTTTTGGCACATTGAGCACCTACGGGCACGGCCATGTTAGAAGCAGCTGGAGTTGATAGAAGGGCCCTGGGCTGGAAGTCTGGCATCTGCTCTTAACTTGGCCATTCTGTTGTGCATTCTTAACACAACAGCCCAGAATTCTGCATTTTCCACATCAAAATTGTTCTAAATGATACGTCTCAGGTCAATCATGACTTTTATTCAGAAAATCTGCTCTCTTATGTTAAGGTAAGTCTACCTCCTATATGAGCCTCAGTCTTCTCATCTGAAAAATGGGAAATTTAAACAATTTTTCTGAAGACACTTCTAAACCCAGAGCCTATGGGATCTAGAAGTGCCCCTTGCATCTTTTATCTGAAAAGAAAACAGCTGGTATTGTTCAGAAAAAAAGAACAACAACACAACAACAACAACCCAAAAACCTGTCCTGAAATCTACATTTTCGACTGACCATGATGGCGACCTGGAGGATGTTGGGAAGTGGGGGAGGGCACCGTTCACTAAATGCTTGCTGAGTGCCAGATGAAGCTTTAGGCACCGCATGCCCATTATCTCCCTAGACCCTCAGAACAGCCCTGGGAAGTATGTGTTATTATCCTCATTTTCCAGATGAAGAAACTGAGGTTCAGGGAGATGAAGGGGGCAGGTCGAGGTCATAGAGCTGGTAGAAGTCAGCCTCTGTCCTGCCGTGTAGCCTCATTGCCATGGTCATTTCCTTTCTGCCCATGGGCAGCCCTGAAGTAGGGGACCTGAAGGGCAAGACATGTTTTCTTTTCTCGGGATGTAAGGCTGGAAATCGTGCTCCATTCTGGCCCTAAAGTTCTTGGGAAAAGATGTTCATGTGGGAGTTGTTTTAAAGCATCGTGAACATCCTAGACAGTGTGGTGAGCAAGCTGGAGGTGTGTGCCCATCACCTGGAGGTTGTGGTGGGAGAGAGGACCAACAAGCTGATGGCGGAGAAGAGGAAGGTGGATAGGCTTCTGTCCACAAGGCTGTCTAGGTATCCCAGAGCACGGGGTGGGGACGGAGCTTTGCAAAGGACCCAGGAAAAAAATAGCGTCACTATCTAAGAGGCTCCACATAGAGAGAATACTTCTTTTGCTCCTTTAATAAGAGGAAGTCAGGTTCTTCTGAAATGGGTGAAGCATTTTGCAGGCAGTTTGGTACACCCAAATTGTAAAAGGAGATGGGGCAAAGGCCCTTCAAAGGACTAGAGAATGTCTTACGGAAAAGATGATGGCTGCAGCAACAGCAGATCGACCACTAGATGGCGCTCTGGCCGCACGAGTCTGGTTAATTGCTGGCGCCCCAGTATTTTGGATTGTACTCCAAAACCTTTCTTTGTGCGATATAATGTGCGCCCATGACTTCAGATTAAAAACTCGCTTCATTTTTGGCTGTAATCGCATCTGTACTCTCTCTAAACACTTGGCAGGAGCATCTGCTGTTAAAATTCCAGCACCCTTCCTGTGTGTCTTGACAAAGAAGCAGAATCGGGATTTGAATGTGTTGATGTGAGATTGGTGGAGTAGGGCAAAAATATTGGTTTGTGGATTGGTGGCTGCTTCCTTTTCCTCCTGCATTTGCAGATTGACTCTTTACCATCAAACTCTATAGCCAATAGGGGAAAATGAGATGCCCTCCGGGAGAAAATCCTTATGGTAAAGTCATTCCTGTAACCTGCTCTGCCCCCCTCCAATTTATACCCACCAAGGAAAGTATCTCTTTGGAGAAAATGCAGGTGGAGAAATGGAAGTCAGAAGATTCTCTTTAGGTGATGGAATTTTTGTTCACCAAAAACCTAATCCACCGAAGCCAAAGGGTCTATAAGCATGACTCTGCCGGGGTCTGTAGGAGACGAGATGAGTAAGAGAGTCTGTTCAAAGCCGGTCCCTATTCTCTGGTTTCAGCTTCGTTGGAGAACAGTGCACAGCCGGAAGGTCTGTGGAACCAGAACATGAGTCAGTGACAATCTTTTTCTCTGACATTGCTGGATTCACAAATCTGAGTTCTCTCAGGTCCCCTTGCAAGTTGTGACGCTCTTTAATGACCTGCACAATTTATTTGATGACATCATTAAAACATATGACGTGTATGAGGTGAGACATTTGGCTCCTGGGCTGTGAGGGGACACGCTTTTCTTGTCGCTGACTCTGGGGCTGGAGTGAGGGTGGACGCCGCCCTCGCTGTCAGCCAGGGGAAGGCTCTATTTCAGGCTGGCAGTCTATCTTGGTGCATGGCAGAAACTCAGTATTTTATTCCTGTTTGTTTTCTTGGGAAAGGGCTTAATTAATCACAGATGTATGCGCTTGTCAAGAATCACCAGTTGCTCCTTGTTTCCATCCATTATTTTATCTCGCAGTAAACACATTTCTAAAGAGGCATTGACCTTCTACTGACTAATTCCTCCAGCTCGCTCCTGATGTTTCCTTCATATTCAGAGAAGCTCACATTTACCGTCCTTTAAAGCTTGTCTTTGGACCCTATGTGAGTGTCACTTCCGTTCCTGTGATCCTTACCAGTGTGGTTGAAGATGGGCTTCCAAGGGTAGGCTATCAGACTTGTGTCTAAAATGAGAAACAATGATCTGCCTTGTGCCACTCAGGGGATGTATGAGTATGGTTACCCAGAGTTTAAAAAAAAATGATTGTTCGGGGGAGGATAGCAAAAATGAATAATTTGGATTCATTCAAGTGGTGGCAATGATGGCTGCTTTGGGTGTTTTCGGAGTTTTCTGATGGGGCCAGATCCCGAGGGCAGGTGCCCAAACTCACGCATGCCTGGGGCAACCACAGGTTTCCAGCTCTGACCATGGTTGCAGGGCTCTGCCTGTGGCCCTGGGACCAGGGAGATTTGGGGGACAGTGTGGTCATGTCCACAAGGACATATCCTTAATGGTTATCCCCCAATGTTCCCCACAGATATGCCTCTGTTCAAGGGTAAAAGCAAAGATGGTGAGGCTAATATCAAAGGGTAGCTCAGAAGGGTATCTTCTGGGATTTCCTCTTGGTGTTCTCTTCCTTGTTACGTTTTGCATGAGTTAATACTAAATCAGTGTCAGTGTCTAAAGGGTGTATGTACCCATGGTGGGGACAGATAGCCTAGAAGCAATCAGACTTGTGTATGGGTTGATTTTGTATAATTTTGGGGTGACCAGTAGACAGAGGTGTTTTTCCTGCCCGGCTAAAGCCTGAAATCCCACCTTTACTGCATCATCTTTGGATTCTGCTAAAATGCATACGTATCTGGAAAGGGCGGTACCTTTCAAGTTTACACCAGTCATTTATTCTCTATTTTGAATGAGACATCTGAAAGGTGATTTTATTAGGATTTATCAGGGGAGAGAAAAGGACAAATCAGGCAGATAAATGCATTTGTACATAAGTAGAAGCATATATGTTGTGTCTAATGCATACCTATGTATAAATGTATCTAAGAGCCCTTGTATGGAGTGAAGCTCTCGTATGTACCTTCAGGTTGGGTAAGATGAAGTCCTCTTGATGGATGCATGTGATTCTTCAATATTTACCCCATTTGTGCATTGCTGCCTGTTTAACTGGTTTTGAACATGAATTGAGGAAATACAGTCCCCACCGCTCTCAGAGTTCAGAGGAGAAAGCAGTGA
This sequence comes from Enhydra lutris kenyoni, assembly GCF_002288905.1. Taxonomy (NCBI): domain Eukaryota; kingdom Metazoa; phylum Chordata; class Mammalia; order Carnivora; family Mustelidae; genus Enhydra; species Enhydra lutris. The sequence continues at coordinate 63,052,991 of NW_019154096.1, read as the reverse complement.
ATGTGTGCATGAGGGCTTGGGGAAGGAAGGCTTTGTAGAAGAAGCAGGACAAGGGCAGAAACTCCTGGAAATGCTGGGACATGGAAGGAGTGGAGGCTCTTCAAAGTGGGGGGCCTCAGAGCAAGGCCACTTTGTTGCTTTATTTTCAGGTGGAAATCACTGGAGAAGCATACATGGTGGCTAGCGGACTTCCCATTCGCGATGGAATCCATCACGTGCATGAGATTGCCACGATGTCCCTGCACTTCCTCAGTGCCATCGTCGACTTCGCGATTGGGCATGTGCCTGAGGAGCGGCTCAGGCTCCGGACTGGCATCCACACAGTAGACAGCCCTTGGCCTTAGGACCCACGGATGGCAGCGGGTGGTTCTGGATTCAAGTCCTAGGTCTGAGGTTTTTAGGACCCTGAAGTTGAATGGTAACATCTTAAAGGGAAACAAAATGTTGAATTGTTTCTGTAAATGTGTTTCCAGCTAGCCAGATTACTTGGGGACAGAGAAGACACCCAGAGACTCCAAGGTGTTGAACCGAAAGTTAGGAGGAGACCAAGAAGCAGGACAGTTAAATAGGGCTGTTATTTCCTGTGCCTCTTTGATCTGGTCTGTTTTGGGTCAAACTCATGGGCATGTGACCTGTGCGGAGGCAACCATCACTTGGTTTAATGTTCTTCTTAGTTTCTTAAGTATTAATGTATTTTCTTAAAAGTTATTAATATAATTATCACTATAATATTGTTACAATATTAATAATAATTATTAATTTTCTTAAGTTCTTAATAGGTTTGGAATGAGGAGTTCCTTATTTTCATTTTAGACCAGGCCCTGTAAGCTATGTAGCTAGACCTGCTCCTACCTGCCCTCCGAGGCTTGACTAAAATAAAACCTGGCCCATAATCAGAATTAATTACTCCCACATTTGTGCCACAATTGCTTTGCTCACACGAGTGCATGAATAACATCATCATTAATTTCTGTCTTAGCTTGGTTATTATAACAAAATACTGTAGACTGGGTGGCTTAAACAACAGACGTTTATTTTCTCACAGTTCCAGAGGCAGGGAAGTCTGAGATCAGGGTTTCATTGTGGTCGGTTCCCATGATAACCCTCTTCCTATCTCAAAAGGCTGGCTGCCTTCTTTTCATCACATAGCGAAGAAAGAGAGTTCTGGTGTCTCCTCTTGGTATAAGGGCACTAATCCTATCGTGAGTGCCCTACCCCCAGGACCTCATCTAAACCTAAGTATCTTCCAAAGGCCCTGCCTCCTAATACCGTCATCTTGAGAGTTCGGGCTTTTGCAAGTGAACGAGTGGGGCTCACCATCGTTCAGCTTATCGTAATTGATTATGTTGTTTTCCACCGAAGCCAAGGATTCTGTCGGTTGCCTCTTTGTAAACGCAAAGAAGTGCTGCCAATCTCTGCCTGAAGGGGGCGCTAAAATATTTGTCGAATTGCATTCACGGACTTTGTGTGCTGGCACAGGCCAGCCCTTGGGAAATGCAGATGGCTTGTGCCCTTCTGCTCTCCTTCTTGCAGGTCCTGTGGGGCCGGTGTGGCCGGAATCACCATGCCCAGGTACCATCTGTTCCAAGACACCGTGAACATGGCCTCCAGAATGGAAAGCAGCGGTCTGCGTGGGTATCATGGACTGTACTTTGCAAACACAATTGTCACTGTCCCCTCGCCCTCCCACGTTTCACCGGAGGGTGTTTCAGCAGAGCCATTTTCATTTTGTCTACTGTTTTCCATTTGGAGGATAAGATCATTCTCCACTTCAGACAACATTGATCACAATCTTTGTAGATTTTGTAGGTTTTGCACAGTGCTTTCTGTGTAAACACACACGACTACTTCTTTCCAGGATTTTCAATTCTAAACAGTCAGGTACACCTATAAGGTCATTAAAAGGAAAAGCAGGAGTCAGCAAACTTTTTCTGTTCACGACCAGACAGTAAACATTTTAGGCTTCATGAGCCATAGTCTCTGTTACTTAACTACGTTTTAGTGTTGAAAGTAGCCATTTATAATATGTGAGTGATAAGTGTGGCCATGTTCCAATAAAACTTTATTTGTGAGCACCAGCAGTGGGCTGGATTTGGCTAGTGGGTGGTAATTTGCCCATCCCCGATGCAGAGTATAGTTTTGGTGATGCAGAATTAATCTGTGGGCAGGAACTCCAGGGGATGTCATATTCTAGTGCTTTACAGTAATTTTATTGCATTAATTGTTGCTAGACAATATATGCTATTTATTGGCTGAGATGTTTATCAGCTAGAAAAAAAATTACATAGGGGATTTAAGTTTCAAAATGTTTAGGTTGACATCCTTTAGAATTTCTAAATTTTCCACAATATATAAAAACATACAAAAATATTTTTTTCTCTTGGGGTGCCTGGGTGGCTCAGTGGGTTAAAGCCTCTGCCTTCAGCTCAGGTCATGATCCCAGAGTCCTGGGATCAAGCCCTGCATTGGGCTCTCTGCTCAGCGGAGAGCCTGCTTCCCCCTCTCTCTCTGCCTGCCTCTCTGCCTACTTGTAATCTCTGTCTGTCACATAAATAAATAAATAATCTTTAAAAGAAAAAAAAATTTTTTTTTCTCCTGATTACTTCATTGTTTGAGTTAATCGGCCAAGTCTCAAACATGGATTGAAACCTCTCTTTAAACTTGTGAATCAAGATTTTTAAGGGTAAGTCTTGAAAATGGGACTGCTGATGGGGGTTCCAAGCCTGATTCTGGAGGCAGTGCTGGTTGTGATCCTCATTTTCAGTGATGTGTCCCGCCTCTGGGACCATCCCAGGAAGCCCGAGGAGCCCAGTGGACCTCCATCCATGGGGAGTACCAGCTTGCATACGGAGTTAGTTCTGTCTACTGTTTCTAAACTGAACATATTAAAGTTTGAGCAATATCTGTAGCGTTTGAAGAATATCTGGATGGTTGGGGGCTCTCAGAGAGGTTGTCTGTGGTTAACTTTAATGAGAGATGCTGGTAGCTCAAGAGTTCGAGCAGCGGAGGCTTCCCTCTCCACAGCAGCCCCTGCCCACTGGCCCCCAAGTCACAACCAAGTCAGTAACTAGGCAAGAACTGGTTTATGGCAACTCTCCACCTTGGGGGTACCTCTTTTCTCCTAGCTGTAAATGGTCTCCTGGCTTCTACTTAAACACCCCAGTCTAGTCTTTCACAAGGCAACAGCAAGCACAAGGCCAGTAATTATAATGCCCATATTTCCTCTACGGAGTACCTTCTCCTGGGTTTAAAGTGCCAGGGAGAGGAGACAGAGGCCCATTGGCTTGGGGCATGAGGACCTCATCTCAATTCATCTAAATTTCTTTTCCTTTCCTCTCTGCCTTCTTCTCATCTAGCCCGTCTGAAACACACCGTGATGTATTCTCATCTTTCTGATAGCCATCGGCCTTTGGTGGGGCGGGGGAATGGATGTTCTCAAGAACATCTTGGAGATGGTCACGGAGGAAGTGGTGAGTGGTTACTATGATGTTAGGTGTTTGGGTGGGTATGGGGATTCATGGAAAGAAGTGAAAGAGAAGGGAATGGCATCAACTCCCCAGTGTGCTGAGCCTGGCCCTCGAGTACTATATCTCATCAACAGACTTCAGGTGAGGGAAAGATCTTTCTAGAAGCCATCAGTATAGACCTAGCTTTGAATTTTACTGGCTGTCTGATTTGGGGACCTGTTTTTTTTTCACTAGTAAAATGGGAATGGTGATAATATTACCTTCAAAGGGTAGATGTGGGGATTAAATGTGAACATGTGTATGAGGTGCTTCACCAGGTGCCCTACTGATCAGAAGAGCTCATAGATTTTATTATTATTTTTGAAAGATTTCCTTTTAGTGAAATTCAGCCTTGATGGGCCCTCATCCCCGAGGCCATGGCTAACTAGTCTTTGAAGCTTATCAGCAAAGCCCAAGGAAATCAACATTTCATCTGTAATGAGGCCTTTCCTTCCCTGAGGCTTCTCCTGCCTACTTGCACCTTGGCTAAGAACAACATTTTCAGTCAACAAGCAAGGGAGACCGAGTTGTCTGTTGGGAGGGCGCACTCACTTCACGGGCAGCCTTTCCTCCTCTGTGACTTTCCTTTGCCTCCCACAGGGCAAAGGAGAACAAACAAGTTTTTGATTGAATCACTCTTCCAATCCCTGAATTTACTGAGGAAAAAGCTAAAGTCCTGGAGAGCTACTGAGGTGTTTTCTTTAAAGATGCTTGTGGGGTCCCATGAAAGTCTGAGGACCATTGGGTTAGATACCACGTTAAATACCCCATTCAGGGGATGTAGATGTGGGGTACTGAGTTAATCTACCAGTAGGGGGAGCTATCTAGCGGGCCTCCTCTTCCTGCCCCAGAGCTCTGTGGAGTTGGGATGAGCAAATAGGGTGAACTCATTTCTGGGGGACCAGGGCTGGGCTGTTGCTCCCAGACCTGCCAGTGAACTTGCCCTAGCTGCCAGATATTTCCGGCCCATTAGTTTGTGAATTTGCGGTGAACCCAATTTCATGCTGGGAGAGAGAAAAGCTGGAGAACAAAAACTGGGGCTGCGGGGGCTGCTGCCCCCCCCCCCCCCCCCCCCCCCCATGGTCTTTAACCAGGTCCTGCTCCCTAACCTTTAGTTATCAGAAGGCATCTCAGGAATGTTTTCCGGGGATAAAGCGCTATGGAAGGTGTGAGCAGTCCGAGCGAGTGGTCCAACAGGATCAGGCCATTCCTGATCAGGTAGACCGGTTAGGGCAGCCCGTCTCTGGAAGGCCTGATCCTGAGCTCTGACTTCCTGTGAGCGCTGCAGTTTCCAAACGGAAATGTCCCACTCTCGATTTATTGCTTAATTTCTTTCCTATCCAAAGCAGAGGATCAAAGATAGGCTTTGCTTTCAATCAAGTTTAAGTGGAATATTTCATTGATATATGAAGTGCTTAATTTTTTCCAACCTCCAGCAGATGAAGAGGAACCCATCCATTCTGCTATGAACATCTCCCCCTTCACACAGAGAATAGGGTGCTGCCGTGTCTGTCAGTGGTTCTTGTAGCAGACTGACTAAACCACTAAACCACTAATGCACTTTGCACTATTTCTTTTTTTTTAAATCCCTTGCGGCTCCTTACATCCCGATTATCTTCCTTGTGGCAGCTCCTGAATATGGGAGAGCAGCTTGGACAATGTATGGTGTTTGAGACCCTTTCCTGGTGAACTTCCCAGGACCGAAGGAGTGAAAACCAATGAGATCAGGGACGTTTTCTTTTTTTTTTTTTAACTTGACCTGTGACCCGCCTTTGTAGAGATATTTTTGAACTCTGTAGAGGAAAATAATTTTGGTGAGTTGAGAGCCTTTAATATCAAATCTTACGGAAGGTTTGGTGGAATTCTTGCCTTTCTTCAGGAAGAGGGCCACTAAATAGGGGGCCGAGGGGTGCGCTTTATGGACAGCCCTGTCTCCGCGGAGCTACTGTGTGTTTCCTTTCGCAGCAGTTTTGTTCTGCCCAGAAGTGGGCAACTCAACCAAGGACTTTCACAGACTCCATTTTCTGTTGACATGATTCCATTTTTATTGTGGTAGTTCTCTGCTCCTCCCCATAGGCCTTTAGCACCAAGGCTTGACAGCGTTAGTCAAAAGGAGGCATTTACCTGAGAGGGACAGGGGCGCTTCTGCTGCCACCTCAGCATGGAGACAACGGGACAACACTTACCTTCTTATACTTCAGAACTTCTTCCCTTGTTTGGGAGTAGAGTGCCTGGATTCCAAACACTTTGTTCTCCCATGGAAGGGAACAGAACAACCTCTGCTCTGAGGCCTTTCAGAAAGATAGGCCATACCCTATCCATCCAGAGAGATAGGCCATACCCTAACCATCCATCCATCCATCCATCCATCCATCCATCCATCCATCCATCCAACCATCCACCCATCCATCCATCCATCCATCCACCTATCCATCCATATGACAGTTCATTAATTCAAAGAGCATTTACTGAGCACTTACACTGTGCCAGGTACCACACCAGGGAAATGAGAATATTAAACGTTCCTTGATGTTTAGCTCTCAGATTAGTTGAAGAGAAGTAGCATACCAGTAGTACTGCAATATATTAAGGGCTTATAGAAGTGTGCACGAAAGTGCAGAGGTAACAAAGCAGTCCAATGTTGTTGCATCTAAAAGGCATTAGACAATGGTACACTGATGTAGGGATGGGATGGGATATAGTGATTGTCTATTATCATCCCATCTTTGTATCAGTATGGAGCTCACATGCTTATAGAAGTTAGATAATAAAGACTTTGTTACTTCTGCCTTCTTCATTGGACATAATAAACATTTGGTATCCATACACACACAAACACATAAAACATACCCACATGTGTGCATACACGTCCATTCACATGTGTACATATATACATGTATATGTATCTACATGCATATACACACAGAGAAATCTCTGTATCTAAATACATATCTATTGATTGATAGATCAATAGGTAGAGACTTAGATGGGTATGTATACTCAGGATACATGCATGTCTGTATATATTTTTTTCTATATATTACTCAAGTTTTAAGAGAGGGAGTCTTTAAGGATCATAAGCAGGAATTTGATAAGATTAACTTCCTAAAATCTATGCGTGGTGTTTTTTCTATGTCAGCCAAGGATACCTAAGGGACTTATCTACTCTTTCCTTGTTCTCTAAAAATGTTTTATGCTTAAGACTCATGAGAAGTTATAACAGAGATCATTTTGAGTGTTTCCTCTTAATTCCTTGATAGAGAAATTAGAAGACGTGAAGGGGCTTTAGCTCACCTGAGGTTGAAACACATTTGATTGCTGGTGGCTGGTGTTAGGGTGTTAGAGATGGGGAGATCATACGGATGGAATTGTCTCCTTGTGTTGGAAAGCGAATGCTGGAAGTTTTGGAAAGTAAATATCGGGTAGAACGATGGAAGGTCTGTGGTATGTGTGTGAGTCGAAGAAGTTCTAGCTGTAGGAACCCGTGGGAGGGTAGAGGAATTGGCTATTAATATGACAGAGTAGCACTGTAAGCTGTAATCACAGGTTATCTATTTTAAGGTATTTTATTTATCCTAAAGCACCATTTGGAGATACAAGATCATTAAACAATATGATAAAATAGAGCAAAACTAATACAACATTGTTTTACTCTGACAGCCAAAGATTTGATCATGGCTCTAAATAGGCTATTTAAGAGTTTTTGACTAGAACCAATAAAATGTCTTCTGTCCTTCCTTGTTATAAAAATTCTGAATTTATAAGAAGAAGAAATCCCAAACCGGCTGGAGCTCCAGCTTTGAGAACAGTTTAGACGCCGCTGAGTCATTTGAATCTAGTCTGTTGCTAAACAAACGTGTATTCCATGTTTCCAGAAATTTGGGAACTAGCTGGATTTCTGAGTTCCTCAGCACAGTTCTGAAAGACCCACCCAACTACACATCTCAAAACTTCTCAAATACATTAGCCACAGAGAGACACACTGATGGGTTTTCAAAGTAAAAACCCACTAATTAAGTCTGTACAGGACTAAGAAAAAAAGTGAGAGCTCTGGCTTTTCCTGTCCCATTCTAGCTTCTGGTGCTGACAGTGCATTCTTGGGACTTGCCCAGGGGTCTATGAGGGTTGGCTCATCAGTTTTTATTTTGTTGGCCCTGTAAATCATTAACATCCATGCATTCTTAATCCCTGGGCTGGGGCTGGCCTCAGGGTGTGGTGCCATGCGATGCCACTGGCCATTTTTGCAGTTGTGTTTCTGATTTTTTTGGTAGGTTCCATTCTAATGATCATAAGTCAAGGAGACAAAAACAGATAGATACGTGCTTGATTGTTAAAGACTAAATAAGGTCAGACCATTCCATACAGATGAAGATTTCTTAGATCAAATAGAAAAAAAAATTGCGAGAGCATTGAGCATCACAAGATGTAGAGTAGGATTGGGTTGACAAATTTCAGTGGACCTGTCACAGATGTCACTCCAGCGTCATGTGCCAGCAGTGGTTTCATTTAGGCAATGCCACATCATGATGTCAAATTTCTGTTAATGTGGGTTTATCCTTCTTAGTCCTATTTAATCGTTCATTTTCTTTTGATTTTTGAAATCTCTATCAGCTATAAAAACAAGTTAATATCTATATAGTGTTTATACTTATTTAAGAAACACTATACTAAAAACAAATTGGGTTCGCCCTGGTGGCCTCTCAAGAATTGTTTTCCTTTCTAACACTCAGGTTTGAGTTATTATATTCCAGTCTGATTCCTGCATTATCATTTGAAAGATCGGAACCCCTGCCTGGTGGCTCAGCCCTGGTTCTTAAATAAGCATCGCAGGGCATCAATGACAAAGGCCCCCCCTTGGCAAAGTTGGCTATTCCTGTTCATTCTGTACATAGCACTGACTTTGCGGTTATGCCCTACATTCTCCTCAACGCTCAGCTGCATTTGGTTGGGTGTGCTAGTCTTTTAAAATTAGAATCGCTTTCAAAGGAGTCCACTGCAGCCCTGCCTTGAGCTTGGGGGAAAGGAGACTCCTCTGCCAGCCAGCCGCAGGAGAGGAACTGCAGGATCTCAGAGCCACAGGAAGTCCCAGGAGGAAGTGGGGCACCAGAGGCAATCACTGAAATTCACAAAAATCACTGGAACACGTAATTGGCAAAGCACTATTCTCTGCTTCCCAACAGTATGCTCTTCTGTTGGTTCTTGCTGGCAGCATGATAAAAGTTTGTCACGGACACAGGAGGTGATGTTGGGTGGAGGAGATGCTGCTGGCTGCCTGGCGATTTCCTACAACACGACACAAATCCCCAGCATGACGATGAGGTGATAGAGGACATCTGTGAATCAGATAGGAAAGCAGATAGAAACACTTGACGTGGAGCAACGACAAGGCAACAAAAGGTTAACTCGACAAAAGAGTCAACCAGAAGCATTAAGTGGGTTTTCATAAAACTCTGCACATTTTATATAAAATCCATTTATCTTTTGGGGTTTCTGCCCCTTGGTTTTGTCAGTTCCTCGCCCTCTTCCTCATCTGAACATGGGCAACACAGTGATGGCACGTTTTACCTTAGGGCTTTGCTATGGGAAGATCTGGGATTAGAGTCTTAAAAAGTTGGTTTATGTATTTCCTGTAACCGTGAGAACAAAGTCTACATCTGTGAGTTTATTAATCAATAGAACTGTCTTACCCCATCTCCTCCCATAGTTTGTTCTCCTCATCACTCGGTAAGGTCTTGGGTCTTAGCTGAAATGTTTCTTCTTCTGAGAGGCTTCCCTGGCCACTATCTAAATCATTCCTCTACCCCCATTCCAACACTACAGGGAAGGGAGAGGCCTTGACTATCTCCCTCTATAGGAGCTCCAGTGCGTAGAAGAGTAATGATGGCTCATCTTACTGATATTTGCTCTATGCAGGGCATTCTTTGGTGCCCTTGGTTGTAACATTTAATCCATAGAGCAGCCATGTATGATAGGAGCCATTATTCGCCCAATTTCTTAGAGGAGACTGGGGAGTGAAAGGGTAAGTTCATTGCCCAAGGTCATTTAGTGAATGAGGGGCAGAGTCATAGCAAGGACTCAGAGATATTTGTTGAAAAAAATGTATCATTGAAAATCACATTCTCTAAATGCAGGAACCCAAGCAAAGCCCCCTGGTGATGTTTTTTGCAGAGAGGTGGGACCCAATCCTGCTTCGTCCAATCTGTCTCCAGATGCACCCTTCCTGCAGAGCTCAGGGGCTGGCTGGAGAGACATCAGTCTACCTCTACCGCCTTCTGTCCCACTCAGGTGTGCTTTAAAGAGCAGCTCTCAATTCCTCAAGGTTTTGCTGGGGCCAAAGCTAAGCTTCTTTTAAAACACACATCTACCTTTTAAAAGCATTGCCCCATGACCCTTCCCGGAGGTGCCTCTTTTCCTTACCTGAGAAGCTATAGAGACGGGAGGATCCCCTGCCTGTAATGAGTAAAGAGAGAGAAAACTGAAGGTTTAAGATCAAGGAAGGAGCCTCAGGTATGTGTTTCCAAAATACAGACCTGACCACATGCTCTCCCGATTAAACCAATAGCCCCTCATTGCCTTTAAGACAAAGTTTATAGCGGGGTTCACCAAAGCTTCTTTGAAAGAAGAAGAAAACCATTTTTTCCTTGGCTTTCTAAGGCAGAGGTTCGTAAACTTTCTGGAAGGGGCCAGATAATAAGTATTTCCGCTATGGGCCCTATGGAACTATTTGGTCCCTATTGGAACTACTTGACACTGTCTCCATAGGGTGAAACCATCTGGAGACAGCACCTTGTATGAACACGCATGGCTGTGTTCCAATAAAACTTTATAGAAAACTGAAATTTGATTTCATATCATTTTTATGATATACCATAAAATATGAACTATGATTCTTTTGATTTTTTTTTCAACCACATAAGAAGGTAAAAATTGTTCTTAGCTAGTAAAAATTGTGTAGCTACTAAAGGCCCCAGCCTTCTTCCCACAGGCCCTGCTAACCCTTCATGCCACACCACTCTTCAGGTCACACAGCAAGATTACCGACGCGAGTCTTCCCTAGGCCCTGGACTAGGGTGAATCCCTTTGCCGTGAACTCCCTTAGCGCCCTACCTCCTGCACACCCACTGATAGTCCCCTCCCTTGCCCTTGGCACTTAGCAGCTCACTCCTTGCTAGGTGATGAGTTCTGGAAGACAAGGGCCATGTGGTCTCCTTTAATTCTGAAGCCCAGGGTCCAGACCAGCCCAGGGCTAGCACTGGGTGCTCTATGGAGTTTTGCTGACTCGCACTGGACGTTCCCAGTACATTTCGTTGTCTGCTTTTACAGTTGGCTGCCTGCTCTGCCGGGAAGTTCAGCACTTCCTAATTCCTTGGGGGCACTGGAATTTGGGCTGCAGACAGTTTCAGGGTAGTTAACAAACCTCAACTTCTTGGTTTGGCCTGAGCTATGGCTTCCCCCTCCCCCTCCCCCTCCCCCTCCCCATCAGGTGGGAAACCTTGAGTCGCAGGTGAAGGTAGTGTCTACAAGCACAACTGGTTTGGCAATTCAGTTAAAATGCTCCGACCTGCTGTGCCTGTAAACGCAGCCCCGCAGGATCTCAGGCTTTCGGAAAACAGAGAAGCTTACTACGGAGGGAGAGCTCCACCACCAGGACGCCCCCTGTCTGGTCCCGGAGGAGGCGCTTCCTCTTGTCACAGGTCTGAAGAACCCCAGCCATGGGGGAGGGGCGGGGATGGGGGAAGAGTGGGGGAGGGGCATGAGAAATGCACACAGGAGAGAAAAGAGAGAAAGGCAAGAGATTAAAAAAAGAAGCCGCAAACTTGATAGAGTCAAAATTCCCCAATCAACAGATCTTGGTTACCTTATTTGTCTATTTATTTGTGTATTATCCAGAGTGCTGTCTTCATCCCTTCTCTAACTTGGGACAAGGACAAAGCTTTACTCTAGGAACTCCTTAAACTGGAAGAAATCCTGGGGGCGGGGGGGGGGGGGGGGGGTTGTTGGATGTGGGAGGGATTGCCTGGTTTCTTCTGATAAGAAGTGAGGCTTTTGCCTGCTGTTAGTCTCCTGACAGTGGTTTGAGAAGCGGACACTTGAGAAGTGTGCTCTGGCTCATTTTCTTTTCTCTTTAAAATGTAGGGCCGCTAATTATCCCTTCATCACCTGTAAGACATCTGTCTGCTCCCTCCCCATTTTTTACGTGCTTCTGTGTGACCATTTTCTGGCTAAAACAAATGAGTAGAAATAGAGATTATAATCTTTTTCTCTTTCTTCGGTTGGCTACCACAGGCTACATGAGCAGGTGTTCTCTTGAGAAACACCGCGTTCCTGCTCTCTGGGGTCTCTAACCCGGACAGATTGGAGCAGACAGCCATTCGTGATTTATCACTGTTTGGTGAAGGCAGTGGTTCTCAGGCCCGAGCATGCCTCAGAATCACCTGGAGGGGCTGTTACAGCACAGATTTCTGGGCCCACCCAGCATTTCTGAATCAGGAGGTCTGGGGAGCCTGAGAATTTGCGTCCCTAACAAGTTTCCAGGTGATGCTGAAGCTGTTGGGGACCACGCTGTGGCACCACTGTCCTAAGGACCAGGTTCACGCCTGGCTGTCGTGGAAACCTGTCTCCCACGTGGGACTCGCTCTGCATGTCCATGGATAGATTCTGTAACAGCTTCTCGGTTTGGAGGGTGCAGAGGGGAAACTGGCCCCTGGCCTGGGCTGCACTGAACTTGGCTGTGAACCTGGGGCCCCGCCGCCTAGGGCTTCCTCTCACAAAGTCAGTTCAGCAATAACGGGTGTTGGGAATTTCTGTGGCATCTCTCTGGCTCGTTTCAAGTCACAGGGATGGACCCTTAAGTTGGCCGGGCAAGAGCTAAAAGTATCCATCTTTTGACTCCAAACAGTACCTATTGATACTACCAACATTTTAAATTTTCCTTGTGCTTTTAACTTTTTTCAAAGCATTTCCATGCCTGTTACTGTTCTCATTTTACCTATTACGGCTCTCTGAAAAGAGAAGGGCCACAGTGACTTATCACATCACCACTGTCTTTAGAGATGAGGAAACCAGGCTCCAGAGACTAAGCGGCATGTGCCAGACCATGTAGCTTGTTGGTGGCAGGACGGATAGAGCCCGAATGTCTGCGCCTACACCCAGTGACCTTTCTTCCAGAATGCCCTCAGCACACTCCTCGTAACCGGTCTGGTTAGGATTCCAAGCTAAAAATACATCTTCTCAAATACCACCCCCCACCCCCACCTCGGGTCACATTCTCATTCTGGAGAGAGGAGGCTCACCACTGGGCAGGAAAGCTTCTCACTGTCACAGATGAATGTCTCACAGTGTAACCAAACCTTGGAGAGTTTGGGGATGTTCTGGAACCGGAAAGCGTTGAATTGGAAGGTGGCCCTGTGATCTTTCCCATTCTCGTGTACGAGGACAGTTTCATCCGTGGGGCAGCTGGAGCAGATGGGGCAGAGAGGAGGGAAAATTACTTCGTGAACTCTAGCAAAATCTGAGGTAGATTGGCAGACAACAGCAACATGGCCCTGGGCTTCTATACAGCACGTTATCCTTACAAAGCACTTTGACTGGCAGCACCTCGCTTATCTTCAGGATATGAGGTCAAGTTGAGGAGCTATGGGGCGGTGTGCTGGTTCTCATTCTATAGACAGGGGATAGCGGGGTGGAAGGGGGAGACTTAGGAGAAGCGGCACACCAGGTAAGTCACCACACCTCTATCTCAAAGAAGGGAAATTCCCGAGAGACGAAGTCATCTGAAGGACTGGGACAGGGACTGACTCCCAGTATACCTACAAGATAAAGACACTGGTGCTGAGAACAGCACTTCCCAGAGTGCTACCATAGCCATCTGAGCCAAGCCATACCTTCCGCCCTTCTCTGTGTATATTGTGAGGGCTTGCCTCTGGGAAATTTGAATTTATGTTGTGCTATTTAAATTCTATATTGTATACTTACCTTTGTAAAAATTTGGTCATGTTTTTAATATAGGCACAGAAAAAAAATGACTGGAGGGATACCATCTAAATGTTAATACTGGCTACTATGGAGTGGTGGAATTATGGACGGTTTCTGCTTTCTTCTTATATCTTTATATAGTTTCCAAATTCTCTATGAGAATGTAGCATTTGGAAAATCCCAAAGTCCCAAAGGTAATAACTTATGATGAAAATAATGTTTTTCATTTACCAAACACACGCTCATTCCCTACTGAAGTGGCAGACATTCAGCGAGGTGTTGGGAGCAGACATAAATGTACAGCAAGGCCCACGTGCACTTTGGGGAGTGTTGTCTGCAGGTGGCAAGGATCAGCAGATTCTGTCCTTTGTGGAAGAAGGTCTATGGGTCCAAAATCTTAAGACCAGGGGACAGCACCACAGAAGACCCCAAAATTAATGCTCCTCCCAGAGCGCACTCCATTGTCAATCCAAGCCAGTATACACACACCAGAGAGCCACCCCGCTATCTGAGAGCCCTTGAGACGTGCCCTCCTCCACACATCCATCAGAACCAGACATCAGGGGGCAAGTTAGAGGTAGGACTGAAGGAATGTCAACTCCATGAGTTAGTAACAAAATGAGAAGTGAACGGTATACCTTATTCTGGACCAAAGGTCAGAAGCCTGGCCATGGTTGTGGTGACTTCTGAGCAATGACAGAGCTGGAGGCATTTTCCAAGTTGTGAAACATGACCTTGGAGGCTCATTTGGTGAATAAACCTGAGAGCCTTGTATGAACTCAGGACCTGAGTCCTTAAAATAGCTTCTTGCAGCTGGAGTGTCCAAGGTATGGTGTCAGCCAATGGAAAACAATGTAAACAGAGCTTTGTTGGGGGCGGGAGGAGGCAAGTCCTGGGCGGGCTTATTAGATGTCTTGGCTCTGCTTCCTCTTGGCACTGGCTGTGGCACTTGTCCCTCTGTGACAGACAACTTGGGATGGTGGAATGCCCAAGGGAGACTCTTGTGACATCACCACAGGAGACTTCTTCCTGACTTAAGATCAAAATTCCTAATAATACATCTCTTCTAACCCCTCTGTATGCTCTTGGAAACTGGATTTTCCTCCAAAAGGGCCCAGTGTGAACCCAAAGCATCTGGGAGATTAAGGGAGTGGACTTTCTCATTCCTCTCTTTTCACTGGTTTTTGTGCAAGTATCTCCAACCTCAAGGGGCCATTTTAGCTAGGCAGAATATGAAACTAGATGAGGACTTCTTTAATTTGGCTCTGCTTCAACGTAGGTTCTCAGGGTTTGCCCAGGAACCCTTTGATGGGGTAGGTCAGCTGTGTGCCTGCATGTGTAACAGATACCCTAGGAAATTCCTATATGCACTAGAGTCTGTGGTGGTTACTAGACCACCACAAAGCCACAAGCATTCCTTTGTCTGCCACCTTACACATCTGCCAGTTGGAAGCAGCAGTACCAGAGCAATTTGCAGGGAGAGGTTTCCATGGTATGGCAGAGCATTTGTCCTGTGTAGCCATTGTCTGAGAGCTTCCCAGAGCCTGATCATAATTTTAGGTCCCTATAGGTCACGAATTTATTTCATAATCTCCCTGAAGTCATTTGATTGCACCATTGTCAAGAGAACCTAAAGGAATCCTTCTGTGATAGGTATGATGTCCAAATGAAGCTACCATCTCTGCAGGAAGCTTTGCTGGGTTACTTACATGTGGTTCTGCTGGCCTGTCCTACCGACATCTCTCAGGAAATAATGCTGCCTGAGTTGAGTCCCAAATCGTTCATCTCCTGAGTAGCTCTAGACTTTGGGCAAGTTTCTGAGCCTGTTTACACCTCAGATTTCTACTACTAAAGTACTACCGACTTTATAGGGGTTTGATGAAATTAGTGTTTGTAAGGCACTGACCTAGAACACGCTGGTATGTTGTAAGTGCTGTTAAGTGTTTGTTAAGTAAAAATAAATAGTTAAAGGTCCAAGGTGGCTCTGCCTTTGTTATCTAATCATTTTTGTCCCCAGCCCCAATGTTTACTTAGCTCTGAAGGCTTTTGGTGGCAGCACGAGCACACTGGTCCATTTGGGTTTGGGGAATGGTCTCTTTTGCATTTACTGTTCATTGTGTGTCTGATGCCCACATCTCTAATCTAGCTCAACCTGTCCTCTCTTTTCCAAAAGTACAATTCTAGGTGTTTTCCAGAAAACTGTCCTCTCAAGCTCAACATGTCATCCCGGAACTCAAGGAGACTCCAAAACCTTATCCAGAATCTTCTTCCCTAATGCCCAACACCAAACAGTTCTTCACCTCTACAACCCATAACTGTGATGGCACATATGTCTCAGGCTTCTTGCCCTGTCCTTCTCTCCACCCCATATCTGATTGGTTGCTAAATTTTGATCACTTCTCCCTCCCTTGGATGACCTTCCCATTCACTTGGCTACACCTCAGTTCAGGCCATGGCCTCTAATCTGGTCTTTCCACCCCCCATATACTGCTTCTAATCTGTGCCATGGATGACTTCCAGAATTGTCTTTCTATTGTAGAATCCCAATACTTTTGTCCTCTACTCAAAAATTTTAAGAACTCCCCATTATCCCATTATCTACTGAATCAGTAACAAAAAACAGTGATGTTAATTAAGATGACTGGATACTGACTAGGTACTACATGCTTAACTTTTTTTTTTTTTTAAGATTTTTTATTTATTTATTTGACAGACAGAGATCACATGTAGGCAGAGAGGCAGGCAGAGAGAGAGAGAGAGAGAGAGAGAGAGAGAGGAGGAAGCAGGCTCTCCACTGAGCAGAGAGCCCGATGCGGGGCTCGATCCCAGGACCCTGAGATCATGACCCGAGCCGAAGGCAGAGGCTTTAACCCACTGAGCCACCCAGGTGCCCCACTACATGCTTAACTTTTTATATAGACTGTCTGATTTAGGTCTTAACCAGGGTTCTGGTGTCAGATTAATTGGGTTTGAACTCACTTCCCCACAAATACACACACTAGGTAAGTGACATTACTTAACCCCTCTTGTGCCTCAGTTTCCTCACCTCGAAAATAGGGAGGGTAGTCATAATGGCTGCCTCTTGTAAGGCAAAAGAGTTAATACATGGTGAGGCTCTCAGAAGAGTACCTGGTACCAGATAGCTCTGTATAAATATTTGCTAGTATCAGTGCTCAGTCCAGAGGCACAGAGGGTGTCACAGATGTGACCCTCAGGCTTCACCTCTTCTTCCCAAGCCATCCCAAGCCAAAGGGGCCCCAGATCTACCCCACTTCTCAGCACCGTGCTCTGGAGGGTGGTACTTACCCCTTGTTGATTAGCTGCCATTGAAGGGGGTACATAAAATCGGCTGACGGGGTGGCCCAACAGCTGTTCAAAACCACTTTAAACCTGGAAATGCAATAAAATGCATCACCTTGAGCCAGAGAGTTGTATGCCTAGAAACATCTGGTAATTAAAAAGTCTCTTGGCTGATCTTTTTTTCTCTTCTTTGGCTTTAAAAATATAAACAGGGAGGAAACATACTTACCTGACACTCAACCCTTTGGCTTCTACTCCCGCAAACAGATCTGAACCGATTTCGGATGTCTCCAAGACAAAAGGGGCTTCCTTCTTTGTGGAGAACTTGGCATTCTTTGGGAAGAAATTGACACTGGACATTACAACCTCTCAGACTGAGCAGCTGGGTGTGATAGGAGCAGACGGTCTGGGGTAGGGGGGTGGGGGGGACACATCCAAGGGCAGAGGCATGGGCGAGACCACAGAGAGACCCTCAGGGACTAGAGAAGCTATACTTCCTAGGATGCTGGTGCCATCTTGGAAGGGATGAGGGTATCCCATCTCTGGATTTGCTGGTCACAATGAGACACATACTATATGTCTCATCTATGCCAGCCAGGAGCAAGGTTTGGCTTATGGAAAAAAGGCAGAATCCAAGAATGCTGAAGCACTGGGCTTTACTTAATCACCTATGGGGATAGGGATAAAACATAGACAACCCCACTTAGCTCTTGCTCACTTCCACTGTTTGCCTGAGCAGATTCCAGCCTGGGTCAGAGAGTGTATGATCTGATTCCAGTACAGTTACCAACAAAGGCAACAGCAATAACTAACTGATCACCTACTGTGTGTCAGGCACCACTCTCTATATTGGGATAGTCTCTGTGTCAGGATATCCAGTATTTGGAGATATAGCTGGGAACAAAGCAAAGATCTCTGTCTCTAACCACCTGACATTCCAGCAAGGGATGCAGACAATAGACAGTAGACAAATGAATTATACAATATGTTGGAAGAGAATACAGTACATGATATAGAAAAACTGTAACAGGGGCACCTGGGTGGCTCAGTCGGTTAAGCCACTGCCTTTGGCTCAGGTCATGATCTCAGGGTCCTGGGATCGAGCCCCACATCAGGCCGTTTGCTCAGCGGGGAGCCTGCTTCTCTCTCTCTCTCTCTCTCTCTCTCTCTGTCTGCCTCTCTGCCTACTTGTGATCTCTCTCTGTCAAATAAATAAATAAAATCTTTAAAAAAAAAAGGAAAAGAAAACAAATATAGAGGAGGGGAGGGTAAATTGGAAGTGCATGGAGGGCAAGCTGCAAGTTTAAATACAGTTGTAGTTAAGGAACTCTCATCAAGGTTGTGACATTTGAGCCAAGACTTGAAGGAAGCAAGGAAGCCTGTGTTTCCAGGCTAAGTACTGATACAAAAGAAATGCTTCTATAGTGCCTGTAGTGCACGCAGACATCTGGGGAAGAATGTTCCAGCTAAGGCAAAAGCCCCAGGTGACAGTGTAGCTAGCAGGACAGCAAGGAGGCCAATATGCTGAAGCTTGAGTGAGCAGAGGGGGTGGGGGAAAGGTAGGAAGTGAGGGGGGTAGGCGGTGAAGTGGGAGAGGCTGTGGGGATGGATCCAGAAGACTGTGGTCCCCTCTCTAAGTGCCAAGGGAGTATGGCCCTGATTGAAACACAGGAGCAACAGCCATTGGTCCCTGGTGTGGTGTGTGCGATCTTCACTTGGTCTCTTCATCAGGCAGTTCTGGGGGAGTTATTACAATATGTCCAGTGGACCTACCCAAGGAGGCTGATTTCTCCATTCATTGTCTTAGTTTCATTCAACTTTAGTAACAACATTTCACTACTCTCTGAGTTGAGCCTCCAGAGACAACAGCATCATGACAGAAGGACAAGGTCGCTGGGCTATCCTAGCTCCCACCACCAACTTACTGGCAAGTCAGATGTTTGGTCCTCAGTTTCCCCATCTGCAAAATGGAAGTAATCTTTGCCTTCATCAACCTTGCAGAAATGTTTTTATGATGGTGATTTTATGTAATAGAAGCATAAAGCTTAAACTAGGATGCTAGTTAAAAGATTGAGTTTCATGGACTTAGAGATTTGCAGAACTACAATGAGTAAACAGAGTCAGCAGGGGTATCTAGTTGCGATGGACTTTAGCCCCTTTTCATCTAATTTAGAGCATTTGCTGAGAGTCCTCAGAATCACCTTCTAGTGGCTCTTATATTTTTTCCTGATTTTGGGTCCAGCTAGGGCTCCCTAAGTCAGTCACTCAGAAGTCAGTTCTTTTCTTCCTGTCGGCTGACCTCTGTACCCCTTAAATGGTTGCAATAATTAAACAATAATGTTCTTACCATCAGTGATTTACTAGCTTACCATACAGTGAAAGTAGCAGATTTACAATGGTTGTTACTGTTTATGATTACTTTCTGAGACTAGTCATATTTCCCAAGACTGTGAACAAATGTGGGACTTAACCCGGGGACCACAGTGCAGTCCCCCAACCTAGCCACAGGTGCTTCTCCCAGCCCCATCTCCCAGGAACCAGCCCATAGGGTAGTAGAATATTGGAATAATGCCTCTACTTGCAGAGGAACTTGTGTGATTCTGTTACAAAGTGGAGAGGAGAATCTGTACTGTTAATTCCATTTCTGGAACAAACACTTTTAATGGTCGATTTCTCCACTTCTCACCTTATAGCTAAGGCAATTCTTTTCTCAGCATGATCTCCTACTTTCTTTATAACATGGTTAGGGGCCCATTTCCAGATATCTTTATCCTATAATACCTGTATCATTTGTTTTGGCATTCCTGGAAACATAGAAACACCACATAAACTACTCATTTGTGGAACAAGAGGGAAGAACACCTTGAAAAATCAAGCCTTCCAGTCCCTTCACTTGATGGAAAGACTGAATCACAATGGTCCATTGACACGGTTAGGATGAATATATCTGTTTTAACAGCAGTTCATGTGGGCAAGATCTGGGAGCTGTTGTTGTTTATAAGCTCAATGTGAGATAGAAATGAAAGAGAGCAGCACGAAGCTAATATAATTCTGGAACATCTTCCTAGAGTCTTTCAGAACTAAGAAGGTCACCTCTGACTCACTGTGCCCTGCAGAAGTCTGAAAGGGTCTAGAATATAACATTTCAGGTCTGGGCTTTGCTTTGTAGTGGGGCAGTGGCCAACTGGATAGTCCCCAGAGAGGAGGGAGTAGGATGATGGAGCACCAGTGGTGGGGAGATGTTGGGGAAGATAAGCTTGAGATAGTTGAAGGGCCATCAGCAACAGCATGACTCAGTATTATTTCAGAAGACAGAACAATGACCAATGGGCTATAGTTCCGGATATCAGATTTCACATGCTGATCGAAAATGGGAAAGGTCAACTTGCCCTTGTCCTTGGGAAAGGTAGGGAGCCCACTCTTTAGCAATCTTGCAGAAGAGCTTTGGACATTGGGTGGAAGGTCAAGGTTGATCACCTCTGAAGATTGTTCTGACTTTGGAAGCCTATGAATTTGGACTCTATTGCTTGCATTTGTTCTATCCCAAGTCTTTCCCCGGGTCTCTGTCTAACTAAGAAGAATGGTCAATACTATTTTGATTGCATAAAAGTCAACCCAATCCCACACTGACATTGACGGCGTAAAGGTAACAACACTATAATGGTAACTGCTGGTGCCAGGAACTCTCAGAGTTTTCACTTTATATGGGGCCAAAGGCTGTGACCATGAGTTAGTCTACTTTTGCAGGCACATACATTGTACCAGGTAGTATGGTAAATGCTTCATAAAAATAATTTTATTTAATCCTCATAATAAACATATGGGATAAGTGCTATTATTATTTTTATTTAACAAATGAATAGATGAAGGCCCAAAGGGGTTAATTAACTTACCCAAGATCACACAACTAGTAAATGGCAAAAGTAGACCTTAAACCAGTGGGCCAATGGCAGACTATTTTCTTAAGCACACTGCTAGTACACTTCTGCAAGCTGACTACCTTCCTTTATTTTGGATTAGGGGCCAAAATAAAGTCAATTCCCGACTTCTCGCCAGGAATATCAACTATGGGCTGTTGGCAGGACTGAGTGGGAGGGGTAGAGGGAGAAGAGAGGAAGCACGTTGAGTAGAACTGGTGTTTTTAGAGCCCAACACTCGGAGCTCTTGGAATCCTAAGCAATTAGCTGTGCATTGATTCCTTTGTCCAATTGAGGGCACAGCTCTGTCTCTGGTAATTTGATGGAAATGTATGCAGGGGGCAGCTGTTGCTTCAGAGGCACACAAGAATGCTCTCAGAGCGGAAGAAGGGAGGAGAAGAAAAATACCAGCCGCGCGGGTCAGGCCTAGGAAACCAAACCCATGGTAGGAATATTAATCAGTAAAAAGTTTCTGTTGCAACATCAGACCCCCTCTTTGTTGAGACCTGTTTGTCCTGTAAGGGTCTTGATGGGCCCCAGAGGACGCCTTAGCCTCATTTCTAGAACAGCTCAAGAAAGTGTCCTGGTAATTCTGTCTATCCAGCCCAGAGGATGATCTGGGAGATGATGAGGCTACACCTCTTTTTGTTTGCTTGTCTTCTTAAAAAAGAACAGATTCCTTCCAACGCTAAGATTTGACATATATTTCCGAAACTTAGCCCAACATGGCAGATGGTAGATGATGATTTTTGAGAACCCTCATGCCTCTCTATTGCCAGCTGTCATAAAATCTTCATAGGATCATATCTATGATTTTATCTGGTTAAAGTAACAATCATGCATATCTGGACAGGGGCTCAGTAGTAAAGACCGGCCATCGCCGTGATGTCCCCTGAGACTGTTGTTGATGAGTGAGTCCGTTTTTCTCTCTGGACAACCTTCAGCAGTTACTGCAATGATGTTGTCATCTTTTAATCCCCCTGCTGCTCCTCACTGCATTCACCCTCCTGATTATAGGCCCAGGAGTTCTAAGAGATTCCTTTTCTCTGGAATTAACCACTAGCTGTGTGTGGTCAGGGTCCAACCTAGGTTCTTTGGGACCTTAACTCTTGTATAATTTAGAGAGCCCTTTAAAAAAAAAAAAAAAAGAATAAAAATTTTGAATATGAAATTTAACACAGAGCCTTAAATGGGGCCAGTGCAAAAGAAGGATCATGAAACCCAAGCTCCATCCCCTTCATAGGAAGTAAGGCTCAGAGAGCAGGGCTAAGAGATCCTGCTCTTTGTTAGACTGGGCACTGCTCCACACTACCTGTGGGGTCATGGGCACACCATTTCCTCCTTCTGTGCTATAGATCCTTGACTGTAAAATGGACCTGGTGACTCTGGGATTCCTTCTAGAGGATCTCTCACCTTCTGAGTTCACCTGGATTGGTAGCTTCTAGGGAGCAGGTAAAGCAAGTTCAAAGAGTTCAAGGCCAGTGGAGTTCCAGGTAATAGAGTCCTTTCTTTTGTGAAATGAATGCATTGGGCATGATGGCTTCTAAGGATTTCTCCCAGTTCAAATGTTCTTTGTAAAAGTTTCTATTTCTGCCTGCGTCTTCCTCTAGCCAGCTGGAGGGTCACTGTAAGTATGCCTCTTCGTTGGAAGCTGCAGATTTAAAAAACCTAACACCCCTTCTAGACAGGAGGGCAGCTGGGCTAATGGCTGTGGCTTATTTAGTTTTATTTTGAGAGACCAAAGTGTGCCTTTAACTTCAATGATGCTTTAACAGAAGCTAGATTCTAGTACCACTCTCCAGAGCGGGTTGCAATGGACACTAAGATGGTTTAAGAGTTAGACACTGGCTGTCTTACTGCCTCTTGACTTCTGATGACTCAAAGGATTGCCCTTGCCTCAGTTGTATCATGAGATGGGAACGTGCACTTTATATCTCTGTGGCCCTTTTATGGCTCCTCTACCCAGTCTATGACCCAACCCTCCTGTGGCATCTAGTCTTTGAAGAGGTTTAAAACTAGGCCAAAGCTTATGTCTTAATTTGAATTCAAGAATGGGGCTCTGCAGAGAGCTTAGGGAAGAGCAAACCCCAAGGAAGCCTCCCATCATCTCCTGAAAAGACCACACGGCACTAATGAGATCCTGGAGACCACTTACAGTATAGAAGTTGAGAGACAACTGGCTTTCAAATGTGCCCATGCTCCCATTCTTCACGTGAACAGTGGCCACTCTGAAAAGGGGAGAGAATTTTGCATAAGGACTGAAACATGCCTGATTGACAGGGACTGCAGAACACACACAAGGCAGCCAGCCCTCCACTCTCAGAGCAACTTACCTTTGGTCAAAGGCAGCCTGGTTCACCAAATAGGTGGAGTGGTAGGTGCAGGAGAAGGAGTAGTTCACAGGCTGGTTCTTTACAATCACTGTGCTGTCATTGGAAACAATGTGGCTATAGAAGTGGTAGATGGGGGGCTTGTACTAGAGAGAGGAAGAAGGCAGTTAGGGTGGCCCTGGACCCCATGATGAGAAGGAGGGTCCTGGGAAAAGTGATCAAAGATGGTCAGACCTATGGGGAGACGTCAATGGTGAGCTGAGAATTTCTGTGAAGAGTTCTTGAGTATGTTTGACTAAGATTGTTTAAAATAATCTGGGTTGAATGTTGCACACTTACAAGAGATCTGTATTGGGCTTCTAACCAAAAAGAACAGGCTAAACAATCTCTGTTTCCCAGCATCAACTTTTTATCCACTTCCCCCATCCAAATAATCTTACATGACTGCCTTCGCCTATCTCCCATGTCTAGAACATGTCATTATTTGTTCTTTCCCTCTTCCAATAATGAACACTATTTCTGTGGCTTTTTCTGGCTTATTGAACTCCCAGATCACAGAATATTGGAGTTGTAAGGGATCTTGAACATCTATGGGAGAGGTGACCTGCCTAAGACCACGCAGAAGATTTCTAGTTCACTCTTCCAGGATACTCAAAGACATGATGTTTCTGTGAATCATGTCCATGACTCTCTAAACCACTGAGTCCTCATGGGGCCTTTAGGAAGAGGAGGTGGCCTTGGGTACTGTCTGCTGTCATTTTCTGAGACCCCACGTCTTCTGCAGTCAAGGTAGTAGGAATGCTAGAGGTCAGCAGTGGAGAAGACTCCCTTTGTGACTACACCCCTACTGGTCCTGTGGTCCCCAACTTTGACTTTATTGGAAGGTCTCCGACGTCTCCTCTGACCTATAAGGATATTCGGCAAGAGGTTGCATGTGGTTCCTTCTAATTTTGATTATCTGTCCCAGGTACTTCACAAGACTCAATTATAATTTATATTATACTTTGGTTATTCCTGTAAAGTACCTTTCCAACTACTTCAAAGTCTTGAGCCAAGGATGTCCCACCATCTAACCTGGAAGGATGGTAGCTTGTGAGCACATGCTCAGAATTCAGAGCAAGGTGGAGGTGGGAAATGTGTATTGTTCTACTCACCAAAGGTGGCTTAGTTCACTCAGGCAACAAATTAGGAGAATAAAATTCGAATCCAAAGAGTCACTTAAACTAGGCAGAGAAGAAGAATTTAAGTAACACTAACATTCCAGGAAGTAAGAGTCAGGATTGGCTCTTAAAAGGAAATTGGTGAATTCTGAATCCTTTTAAGGGTAGACAGCAGACATCTTATTTTGGGGCCCCAATTGCATGATCCTAACAACTCTTCATTGTGTGGCTTAGACTTACCTCGGACTGGGTTCCACAGTAAGACTTGTTTTTAGGTGACAAATCCGGGATCACAAATTGATAGTAACCCCCTTCATGGACCCCGTTGTAACACAGCCCCCCAAGGGCCAGCTGATGCACTTCCCAGCCATAGGGACACTCAGGGATTTTGGTGATGATGGTTTTGGGATAACAAAACACAAGAATGACATCTAGGAAAAGGATACACATGGTTTGAAATCAGGTATGGTAATCATATTAATATTCATAAAGGACAGTGGGTTCTAGCCACACCTGAACATGCAAAGCAGTTGGTTAAAAACACTTTCCTTGCTATTCTTCATGAACCATGATGACTGTTTTCCCCAAACCTCAGTCACTGAAGTTTTCTAGTTTCTGCTACATCATGTGATATCTGCACAATACTTAATATGTACTCAAAACTGGTCCACTTTTCAGCTTTAATCTATTTTAAGGAATAAATTTGTTAAACCAGATTGAACGGATTAGAAATACAGATAAATTCTGGGGCATCTGGGTGGCTCAGTGGGTTAAAGCCTTTGCCTTTGGCTCAGGTCATGGTCTCAGGGTCCTGGAATCGACCCTCATCAGGCTCTCTGCACAGCAGGTAGCCTGCTTCCTCCTCTCTCTCTGCCTACTTGTGATCTCTGTCTGTCAAGTAAATAAATAAAATCTTAAAAAAAAAGAAATATAGATAAATTTAGAAATAGATACAAATTTCTGTGCTTATGGAAGTGAGCACATAATTAAAAAAATTTTTTTAAATGTCCATTTCATGCACAGGACATAGATTCAATAAGTCAAAAAGGAAATAGATTATGTATTTATTAAGTTATTGTAATATATTTATTTGTTAAAAATAAATATTTTCATATCTATGTATCTATCTATCCATTCATCTATCTAGGATTCTATAATTTTAAAAGTCTCAAGTTTCTCCAATGCACTGTTAATTCCTACGGGAAAAGTCTGGTTGGCACTGGCGTGCTTAACTGCATCTACCTGGTTAGGGTACTGATACTGCATTTTGATAGCAAGAGAAGCACAGAGCTCTGAACTTTGCAAAGACAGTCTCCTGGAAACTTCCCTTTAGGGAAAGATGGGCTAGCCCCAGGGCATACCTGCTTTATTTGGAGTGCAAGATCTCGCAGAGGCTTCCACAAAGACAGCCAACAGGACAAAGGCCCTCATCACCATCGCTTCTCAGAACTTGCTCTTTGCCAGTTGGCCTTGAAACCAAGCTGGCCAAATCTTCACAATCCTGCCAGAGAGCCCAAGCCTGGGTCATTCTAGGTCAGAAACAGGAGCGAAAAGTTAAAAATCTAGGGTGAAAACAAAGCAGCACACATAATCTTGGGGGAAATTTTCAAGGGAGATCCATAATTCTGTCCCCCTTTCTTAATGGTTCCTTGTCTGTGCTGAGAGGCAAAAAGTGGTGTTCCTACCACTGGGATCGTCCGTGACACATGCCGTTGCTCATGTTTCCGACTGTTTCATTCTCTCCAGATTGTAGAGGCTGCCTCCCAGGTGCTCCCTAAAACTCTAGCCTCAGTCCTAGCTCGACTTTATATCAGCTGAGGGTGTAAAAGAAACCAGCTCCAGATAAATCACAATGGACATGCATTGCCCACTGTTGGGGGAAATAAAGGGAAACCTTGCATAGTAATCCGATGGGACGCTCAGGTTCAGTCACTTGAATCTAGTTCCTTTTACTTCACAGAGTTGGAAAAACCATTTTGTTTTGTTTTGTTTTGTTTTGTTTTGTTGTTGTTGTTGTTTTTAACTGCTTCAAACAGGATTGGAATAAAAAGGTGAATTTTTCCCCCTCTTACAAAAAATAACTTTGATTGGAGGCCAACTAATTTCTGCACACTTCTAAAAGACGATTTTCCTTTTTTATGTCTTGGTTTCTTGGCTTTAATTCTTGCATTCTTAGTTTTTTATGGAGGCTATCTAAACTTTAAATGAAAGAGGACCCAAGTTGGACAGTGTTACAATTGCTACTCAAACAAAAAATAGGTTGTTTGTATTAATGCAAACATGTTAAGGGATCCCCCCGCCACCCCGCCAACACATATTTTTTTAGTAAACTCTGAACTAGACTGTCATCCTGGCATTTCTTTAAGACGTCATCCTGAATACAACTTTATAATTTAGATCTCCAGGCTTTTGTAGCTTTGTTAGTCCCCCAGAGCAGTGATATTGCAAGAAGGAACTTAGAAAGGTAATCTTATGATTCAATCCTCAGTCACCAAACAAGATCTCCCTAAAAACAACAGATAAAACTGAGAAGTTTCCGAATATATTACCTGAGGGTTTTTTTTTAATCACCCAGAAATTTAAGAATGAAGAATCAGTGTTTGTTTTAATTTTTGTTTTTGGAGGAAACAGACTCTTTTATCAATCAATGGAAGGCACTGCGTAAAGCCCTTCGAGAGCCATCATAAAAAGTACTGGAAAGTGCCCTCCTTTTGCAAGGCTTTATAATGTAGCTGAGAAATTAAGTCACCAATACACAGTGATTCAGAGTTAGAATAGTGGGCTAAAGCATCGTTTTGCTACTCACCACATTTCCTTAGTTTTAAGATACCCATTCCTCCTTCTGAGCACACATAATTTAGTGTTGTGGAAACACTGGGATGTGTTTATAAGCAATGCGCACACCTAACATGGTAACGATTTCTTGTTTCCTAAAAATCTAATGGTAAGTTGCTGGTATGTCTTACAATGATGGTGTCAAAAAACCGAGGAAGTAACCCTGTGGCAAGTCCTTAAAAATTTCTGTGACTCAGTTTCCTTCTCTCTAAATGAAGGCATAACCCTGGGCTTACCTTACAGAGTAGAATAGCAATGAAATGAAGGCTCTTACAAGCTATGAAGTAGTCAATAAATAACAGAGTACATGAAAAGACAACCAACAGTTTCATGCAAGTGTGTATGTCCTTGAGCCCCCCCCCCCCACAGAGAAGAACCACGTGTTTCCTCATAGATTCATTTAACAGGAGACTTATCTATATTGTATAAAGGACATGTACATATTTTATAGATAAAGACATGCATATTGTACAACAGACATGCATGTATAATGGACAAGCATGTATTTTATGGATAAAGACTAAATGGACTGAAGAAGGGAGGGGATAGAACATATTAATTTTTTTATATAGACACTAGGATCAAATTCTTTGTGGCTTGTCTATATTGATCTTCACAGTTCATTATAGGCATTACTTTCTGAGCACAAAAAAGGCACTTGACTCTAACAAGTATGTGTGAATTCTCTGAGTTTCTCTTTCCTAGGGCTTAGCACTAACTCTGTGTTTCTTTCTTTGTCCTTTTTCCTAAACATCTATTGAGCTCCAATAGTATACTGTGCACTGGGAAGACATGGGCAAGTCAATGGTGTCAAGGAACTGGGTGGGTGGGTGGGGGAGGCACAGAGTGATGGAATATGGGATAGAGAGGAGGGGAAAGGGAAAAATTAAGATGCTTGACAAAGGAATGAAAAAGGAAGCCAGGTCACAGAGGGCCAAAGCAGCCTAGCCTCTAGAGAATGGCCCTCTGATTTGACATAATGATTGTACATCACTGATAACCACTATTGTTATTTTCTATAGATTGGGATTCTTGTTTCTATTCCAAGATTTTTCTTAAAGGAATTGCATTTTTTATTAATTATTTTTATTGACATATAATGTATTATTAGCCCCAGAGGTACAGGTCTGTGAATCAAGAGGTTTACATACTTCACAGCACTCACATAGCACATACCCTCCCCAATGTCCATAACCCAACCACCCTCTCCCTACCCCCCCACCCCCCAGCAACCCTCAGTTTGTTTTGTAAGAATAAGAGTCTTTTATGGTTTGTATCCCTCCCAATCCCATCTTGTGTCATTTTTTCCTTCCCTATCCCCCAAGCCCCCCATTCTGCCTCTCAAATTCCTCATATCAGGGAGATCATATGATAATTATCTTTCTCTGATTGACTTATTTCGCTCAGCATAATACCCTCTAGTTCCATCCACATCGTTGCAAATGGCAAGATTTCATTTCTTTTGATGGCTGCATAGTATTCCTATATATATATATATATATATATATATATATATATATATATATGCCATATCTTCTTTATCCATTCATCTGTTGATGGACATCTAGGTTCTTTCCATGGTTTGGCTATTGTCCAAGAAGATTTTTTTCACACATCTTCAGGTATGGACTTCTTTTCGACCAACTCTGGCCCAAGCAAGTCAACAGGATCATCTAGTCTCTGACCTGGAAGGGCAGAGTTCTCTCAAGGAAAGTGAAGCAGTGGAAATCAAAACCTTTCTTGTCTCCCAGTGGAAATGTCTGATAAACACCTACAAGATGCTGTGAGGAAGTGTAGGGTCAGTTTGGGCAGACAGACCCTGCTGTTGGCCTGAGATCAGAAGCCCACCCCTAGCACTTATTAGCTGTGGGTTCTTGGGCAAGTTACTTAGCTTCCATGAGCCTTAATTTCTTCTTATCCTAAAAGGATATGATGGCATCTATGACATAGTGTTAGAGTATTAAATAAGATATAAATTGTTTTATAAAGACACAGTTTATTTTCCTCTATAAGGGTCAGGGCATCAGGGAAGACTTGATTTATGCTTCGTTCTACTTGGGAAATCCAAAGAGGGGAGTGTGTTAGGAGTGGGTCATCACTGGCTAGTGTATATATTATTGCCATCAAGGATGAATTATGTCATAAGTAGCAAAGAGCACAGGTTCTGAATCAGAGACTGTGGCTCTGTCACATTTCCGGCTGTGTGATCTTGGGCAAATAGCGTGATCTCTCTAAGCCTTTAGTTTCTAAAGCTGTAGAACGGGGCTCCCTATCCCCAGTGGCTGTTGCAAGGGCCTAATGAAATGATACATGTAAATTGCTTAGCCCAAGGCCTGGTACGCAGTAAGTGCTCAGTAAAGATTTACTGCCATTAAGTTTATTCACCTGAGAATGGTATCCTCAGACTGAGAACGTGTCAGTAGTGTTCCCGTATGAACTCTGGGCATTTTCTAATGAGAATAAATCTCTCTTTAGAAGCCCACTTTCACAAAGAGCAGGTGCTTTTGATTTCCAGAAAAGCCTGATAATGATAAGATCTCGCCTACAGTTTCTTGGATGTGGGGGCCTGCCTAACAATCAGGGATATGATACTCCTTTCAAGGGCAAGTTGAATGAAGTTGGGGAAGCGGAGTCAACTTTTGTGGCAGGCTGCTCCCTAGATGTTGAATTTGCATAAGAAACAGAATAGGACACAATGTACTTGGGCAGAACAGGATTTGATACTTGCTCTGGTAAAAGGTAGGAGGCTCCTATTTTTTCGTGGTAATTACCCACTGTTCTGCCACCCCACCCCATCCCCTCTCTGCTTTTTCCAACACCCTTCTCGCTTCTGGAGAGGACGCTGGCGGCAGAGGGATGCCACTGGGGGATGGATCCCAAAGCAAAGTCTCCCACTGAGACTCATTGCTATTTCTCTATCAAACACACGAACAAAACTGATGGGAAGATTTGAACACTTCCAGGATTTTTAAAAGAATCCAGTAAAGGGGGTTTTAGGGCAGACTCATCTGAAAGGTGAGCTTGTCTCTCCTTTGTCTTTCTTTTGCGAATTGACAGGCAATAGAACTCTATTTGAAGGTCTTGCATGATTTGTGAAAGCTGACCCGGACACCAAAGGATTGCCATTTGCAAAATTCCAATCAACATTTTCATTCATCGCTCAGAAATCATATAGGTGATGAATCATGATGATAAATAAACCAGGAAACCCTTACTAGGATAACAGATGGGGCTTTAGAAATAAAGCTAATAAGCATGCGTGAAAGTTTAAAAGGCTACTTTATTAACTTATTTTTTTTAAGGACACTGTTTTGAGTTCATTAAATGTTGGCTTTGTTAAATGGACTCCATTGTTTCCTTTAAGCCCTGAATCAAGCCTTCTTCTACTTTGTGGGAGACTCTTTTGCCAAATTGCAAATGAGGGGGTGTTCCCATGCAGGCTTCAATGGCTTACTCCTTGGGAATTAATAGTTCTCCAGAGAAAATACACTTCATAAAGGAGAATTGAGAAGTGAGAAAACCATCTGTGCTTGATAGAGCATCAGAAATTCAGAGCAAGAAGCTCGGCCTCTCCCCTCCCTCCCCAGACCCGGCAGCCGCCAGCTTCAGGCAACCAGGCAGAAGGAGAGCCTTAGGTCTGGCTAATCTCTAAGCAAGGGGGTGGAGGGAAATTAAGCCTTACTTTTATCTCAGAAGAGTAGGACCCATTGGGCCCTCCCTGGCCTGTCTCTCCACCACCTTCCTCGCCTTCAAGACTAAAGAATAAAAAATAGTTCCTCTTCAGATCAAGATTAGGGATCTCATTGCTGGTCAAAAACATTCAAGATGAGTAATTTTTTCCGTTCTTAAAACTTCCCAAGGTATCATTCTTTTATTCCTTCATTCATTTACACATTCATTCATTCATTCATTCATTCACCAAATATGTAATGAATGTCTGTTAGGTACCAGGTAGTAGTCAAATACATGGACATAAATATGTACACAGATGGTCCTTGACATGGCAGTGGTTTGGCTTAAGATTTTTTTTGACTTCACGATGGTGCGAACATGATGAGTTCAGGATGAACCATACTTCAAATTTGAATTTGGATTTTTTTTCCCCCTGGGCTAGCAATGCACAGTACAACACTCTTTTGTGATGCCAGGCAGCCCCCTCATAAGTTGAGTAAGATCTGTGGATCTTCTACTTGGGGCAAATGTAAGCATATTGAGCAAGGACACAAATAGGTTATAAAGAGTAGCAGGACAGAGAAGATGCATCTAATTTCGACGATCTGGTCAAGATGGGGCCTGAAGGATGACAGAGCTGGGGTGTGTGTTGATGGGATTTGTTCACAGGGGCACACACATGTGTGTGTCAGTGTCTATGTAAGGACAGGATACTCTAGGCAGAGGGTATAGCATTTAAGGAGATTCTGATTTGGAAAATATTGGCTGAAGTTGTCCTTTGAGAAGAAGAAGCCAAAGAACTTTCAAACTGTCCTCAAATGCAGAAGGATATTACTCCGTATTTCTTCGTGAAGTCAGTTATATCTTGCCAGTTAGTTAACCAAAGGAGACCTGGTCAGACTTCTGAAGTCCTGAAAATGCGCATCTCTGGTTTGCTGGCACGAATTCTCAATACCTCGTTCTGCTTCCTGCCACTCGAGCAGGCAGGCACCCAACAAGTGTCCTTGTTGAATTGTTTCTGAGGACAGGGCCATTTCCATTCTGCCTCAAAGGGGTTTCTGTGTAACTGTGGTGCCTGCACCTGTCAAGGTTGCCCCTGCGCTCTGAGAACCAAATTACCTCCTCAGGCTAGGGAGGCAGTGTTTTCCAAATCTTGCAGCTTTGAAAAAAAAAAAAAAAAATCTTGCAGCTCTGTTGGCACTCCCCCGGCAAAATGTACGCTCTGCACTGTGGTTCACAGAGCTCATGTACAAATTCTGAGTATTCCTATTTTTCTGTTTTTCTGACCCAGCACAGGCAGGTCTTATCTATTTACTAAACTGGCAGGATGCTGTGTGACATTTTAAAGTCTGCTTTGCCTCTCAGTGCGTATGTTGTGCGCTTCTGAACCTGGAGAGTGACAACACCTGTGTTAAACATTTGGGGAAGGCTGGAAATTTGGGAACGTATAAATTTGTTTCTATTATCCATATAGAGTAGACACCCCGATTGATTTTAAAGACTCAAGAGTGATAGTCATATGTCATACGTCATAATCATGACAATATTTTCAACATAACATCTATAATTCATTGTTTGGTTGAAGGAATTTAGAGCAGGAAGTTTATGTTGCAAATTTTTTTTTACATGGTAATGATTAAAATACAAAACCCTTTCATGGGACTGATTTGCCTTTTTGATTTCTGAAGTGAAGCTTTTTTGCTTGTATGGCCAGGGGGAAATGGTAATTAAAATAGATAGATCGATCGGTAGCAACAAGGAGCAAAGCAAAATGCTGGGGCAATAGACATGCATAATTTGATCTTACTTACCAGCCATTTTCTTAGAGCCATAAACCCAGGGCTGTGATGGACCCAAGGTGGGTGGAACACTAAAACTTCTGAATCTGGAGGTCTTTTCTTTCTTGAGCCAAGGGTTCTGAGGATGGTAAGTAGGTGTTAGGTGATTTTAGAAGGTTGCAGATGGCTGAAGGCCATTGCTTGGAAACCAGGACCAAACCACATTGGACATCATTGACAAAAGACATGAACAATGAAGAAATATTGGGTATAAGCTGAAGTGTCCTATAGGCCATGGGGGTAGAAACTGGATGATGAGGATTTTCTTGTTGATGTTTCTAAATGTTGGTGAATGAATGGACTCTCCATGATCTAGACAATCATAATCATTCTTGAAAGACAAGCTCAAATCTACATGCTGTGACAATGTCTCAGATCTCGCTACCTCTGGGGATTTTGAACTGTTTGAACTTCTACTGTCTGCATTATGTTTATAGCATCTAGTATGTGCTGCAATGTATCTGCTTTGTCTCCTGAAATTGAGAACTTGTAGGTCTCTGTATTGCCTATAATACCAAAAAATGTCGTACTGATTGTTTGCTGAGGGATTGGTTACATGGCCAATTCTGTACAATAATAGAATAGAGGGGTGCCTGGGTGGCTCAGTGGGTTAAAGCCTCTGCCTTCGGCTCAGGTCATGATCTCAGGGTCCTGGGATTGAGCCCCGCATCGGGCTCTCTGCTCAGTGGAGAGCCTGCTTCCTCCTCTCTCTCTCTGCCTGCCTCTCTGCCTACTTGTGATCTCCGTCTGTCAAATAAATAAATAAAATCTTAAAAAAAAAAAAAAAGAATAGAATAGAAGTTCCTCTCTCACTCATGTGATGTTTCAAACAGGTTCACCTGGTTGGTGATAGTCTTCCTGTGGTTATCCAGGGAAATGAGCTTGGCTCTGTTCCCCTCCACATCCTGAGGGGTCTCTGTATCGAGCAAGGAGACAGAGAGGAGTATGGAGGGTCGCTGACGGGCAACCGGAAAAGACTAGGCCTGAAAGTGACACACAACATTCCTACTCACAGTTCATTGGCTAAAACTCAGTCATGTGGCAATATTTAGCTTCAGCCGTGCACCCAGAGAGACGAAAAAATGGGTTTTGGTGAACAGATAGCAGTCAGATACGGGTAGCTACCTTTAGGGAGATTGGGTGCCTATCTATCATCTATCAAGGTTGGGTTTTATTATTCCCATTTTACAGATAAGAACACTGAAATGGGAACATCAGATCACTTGCTGGGGTGAGGGCTGGTGCTTGAATGTAACCCATGATTGTCTCTTTCTAAAGCCACCACATTGTATTTGCATCTTAACCTGATTTCTTACGCTATTCCGTCATTTTCTCTTTCCCCTGTCACTGTTCTTATTCCGGCCTCATAACACCCACACTCAACTGCTATGATAGCCTCAAGCTGTGTTTCCTCATGTCAGTCAACCAGGCAAATGATTGATAGATCAGTCTTCTTAAAGGACAGTTCCAAACTTACCAAGTCACAGCCTGAAAATCTTTCATAAATGCTCAGTAAATATATGTTAATTCCCTAGTGAATGGAAGGCAAAGGCCATGACCTGGGCTCACGGCCCCAGATTAGGGAATTCTATGGAAACAATCTGAGAGCAGACCCTGGGTCCCTGAAAGTCCTAACATTCTATGGGTAAGCCTGTGCTCAGAAACACTGATTCTGGGTTGTTAAACAATGACTTCTATGGGAGCCAGGGTGGCTCAGTTGGTTGAGCTTCTGCCTTTGGCTTGGGTCATGATCCAGGGGTCCTGGGATCGTTGGCATTGTGGGGCTCCCTGCTCAGCGGTGAGTCTGCTTTTCCCTCTCCCGTTGCTCCTCACCCTGCTTGAATGCTCTCTTGCTCTTGTTTGCTCTCTCAAATAAATTCAGAATGTATAAATATATAATAATATTATATATAATAATACATAATTTATATAAATATATTTATTATATTATTAATATGTATATATGGAAGAATGATTTCTTTCCTGACCTTGTTCTAGGAAGGATTAGGTATCTTATTCCCTGAAAATCTTTAGGTTTAACTACACAGGCCCCTGTCCTCAGCAGAAGAGAGAGAAGAAACTGCCATTGGCTCTGCCACACAGCTCCTGTGTTCACTCCTAGGCACACGCTCAGTGACCATCTGCCTCTCCTCTGACTGGGCAGGGAAAGGGTCACAGAAAGCTCCTGAGCCCGTGCGGGGCTCTGTTGAATTAATCCAGTGATTTATCTGGAAAAACTAGTTTATGCACAATGGCAGTAGCAGATTTTCTCTAAAGAAGGGATTTAAGGTAGCGTTCTCGTTGAAAAGATGGGATGTTTCAGTGATTAAGGGTACCTTACACAAGACTGAAACTCTCAACTGTTCATATTAAAGACTGATATGGTTGTGTGGATTATAGGGAGACAGAGGTCCCCCAACCCCCTCTACCACCAGGACCGTGCTGGTGCCAGGGGAAGCTTCGTGCGTCTGCTGGGTCTCTGTCTTTCTTCACCGCCCAGTGCTCCCACCTCACGGTCCTCCAGCAACATCGCGAGGCTGGGCCCGTCAATCCCAGCTCCATTAGGAACGCCCACCAATGGCCATCTCCTGGGCCCTGGCCCACTAGAAGAATCACAGACCATGTGATGCTCACTTCGATGGCAACTGTGTGGGAAAAAACATCAAATAAACACAAACAGAAAGGGGCTGGTTCTTCCTTTAGCGCCCTCCACAGCTGAGACTGGAAAAGCAGAAGTAATGGGGACAGGGTTCAGTGTAGAGACTTGACCCATGTTGGAGGGGCTAGGGCCCAAGCCCGGGTGGCAGACTCCTGCCTTGGTGCGGGCTAGGTGGGCAGAAGAACTTGGGGTCCTGGACCAGACATGTCAATGGCTCAGAGCTAGCAGAGACACTAGTGACTGGCCAGAAGAGTAAATCTTGGCACATTGCTCCTGTATCCTCTTCTCATGCCCAGGGCCCACCGTCCATCTCTTGCTGAGTTCCTCTGTAGATCACAGTTCCTCTGGAGAGAGGATCTTCTTGGTCAGTTAGTGCCTTATTGGCAGAGCTCTTTGACCAGATCAGCTATTTCCATGACTGCTGCCCAGCCTACAGAGGGACCAACCCTGGTCCAATCAGCTGAGATTCAAGTTCAAGTTGGATGAAGTACAGTGATGGGGTATACGAAAAATTTGTCCTCTCTCTGCTTCAGAGTGGAGTTGTAAGCGGGTGGCCCTTAGACTGTAATGTCCACCTACATCGACAGTGAGACAAACAAGCTGTGTGTCTCGGAGTAAGTTACTTAACCTCTCCCCCCACCACTTTCCTCATTTGGAAGAAGGTGGTAATGCCAACACCTGCCTCCAAGGATTGTTGTGAGACTAAATGCTATAAGGCAGATAGAGTACTTGGCACCCAGTAAGGGCTCAATAACTAGTAGCTGTTGCCATCACCTTAATACCATTTCTCAAAGTCCCAGTAGGGCAGTTTTATCTGGCTCCTTCTTCGACAGGGTTCAGTTCCCTTCATGTAAAGGATGTTTTTCATCTGAGCCCTTTGGGCTTCTGCTGGATAGACTGAGGGACTCATGTGTGTGCGGGGCCGGGGACCCACCTTTTCAACTGCTAGCCTTGCCTTCAAGAGTCTGGGGGCTTCAAGGTTCCAGGTACTTCTTACCCCCAACAAAGTTTTTCTGAAACCAACTTCGCTTTTCAATCACATCCTATGGAACCATTCATCCACCGACTGTCTTACCAGCCCATGTCTGCTCATGTTGTGGGAAATGAGGTCAAAGCCAAGGACCATGCAGGGTCAGAGCTTATTGGAGAAATTTAGGTCAACCCCCTACCGTCTTCCACCTGCCGGATTGGGACACGGGTGAGGTGTCTTTCTGGTTTCGTTCCCATTTGCTTTTATCCTCATCGTCTGTCTTTACAGAGTCCATTGGTTTAGTGATTCTGTGCTCACTGGACATTTGCTCTGTTTGACAACGCACCGTCAAAGTGACCCAGTGAGCCAACAGGTGGGTCCAAACAAGGATGCAGGGACCCTCCACTTTCCAAAGTTTGCATTCTGCCACTTCACTTTTGCAAGAGATCGACATGAGTACTTGTCTTCAATGACCACATGAAATCCAAGGAGAATTTTGGCTTTTACCAAAAAAAAAAAAAAAAAAAAAAAAAAGTCCAGAAAAGCAAGACTAGCCTGCAGCCTTTGTTTGCAGCGAGCAGTTATAGAGGCAGGGCGTGTCCCCAGCAGCGAGGGCAGCCCTGCCAGCCTCCTTCTCCCAGAACGCCACTCAGCATCTCAGCATGAAGCCTCCTGAGCTCTGAACTGTGTCCGGGAGCACGGGGCCTCATCTCCATTTATTTCATGCATCCATTAGCAAGATGAGTCCTAAGGTATCAAAAAAGCCTAAGACAGATTATTTTGTGGGTCTGGGAGGGCTCAAAAATTTTCCCACATAAATTAATAATAATGGCTTCTTTGCATTATGCTCTTTCAGTTTATTACAGCTTTCAAAGGAATGCTCTGTTTTCAGATAGTGGAGGAACCTGTGCTGATATTCCAGGGCCATCCAGAATGCGCACACAGCTTGATACCTTTATGGGAGAATCTAGTGCAGTGATTCTCCATTCCGCCCCCCCCCCCTTTTTTTTTGGAAAAAAAACAAAAAAGAGTAGCTCACTATGTTGAATTTGAGCAATTTGGAAACAACATAGTCAGGTCTGCAATTTTGTTCAAGTATTGCAATTCCTGGGTAATTCTGTGGCTTTGTGCCCTGACCTTTGTGCCCTATGACCTTTACTGGTTATCTCAGGCCATTTACACTGCTTTAGTTTCTGGTTTGAAACCAGCTCTGCTCTCTTACAGATGGATTAAAAAGCTGTGGA
The DNA here is from genome assembly GCF_002288905.1 of Enhydra lutris kenyoni. Lineage (NCBI taxonomy): Eukaryota > Metazoa > Chordata > Mammalia > Carnivora > Mustelidae > Enhydra > Enhydra lutris. Next base: position 63,015,585 of record NW_019154096.1, on the reverse strand, counting down.
AATCAATCCTTCCCAGTGGACTTAAAAGATGGTTAGATTTGATAGGAAATACATTTACAGCTCCGGGCACCCTCCAAGATTGCCACGGCACAATGCAGCCTTCCTTAGGGAGCAGAAGCTTGGGCTTGGGAAGCACTTAGATCCCCTCACCCAAACCCTTGCCCCCATTCTGCTTCTGCCCTTAACTCCCTGTGCAACCTTGGGCAAATGTCTCCACTTCTTTGGCCATTCATTTCCACCAAGCTCCTTAAAAGGTTCTGTCTGATGAAGATCAGAGGAGAGACAGTCAAAAACGTTTTGAAAATTAGAAGTTGTATATTGAAATCAATACTCAAAGGTCACATGCAAAGTCCTACTAGAAACAGCCATTTCTAACAGCGAGGCTGGTCTGGTGACTGGTGGTGCTTTTAGCTGGAGGAAGGGTTGTCAGTCAGACCGCTGAGCTGACTACAGTTTATTGGCTGTGCAGGACCAGGTGTGGTAGTCCTGAGCATGGGGCTTGCAGGACCCGGGGGAGGCTGAGATATTTCTGTAGCCTCTACCAACCTCTTCCTTTCATTTTCCCCACCTCATCTTCCTTTTTCAATTTTTTTTTTAACTAGAGAAGTAATTATTGCTCATTGCAGATTACCTAGAAACTTTAAAAAATATGAAAGAAACAGAGAAAAATGCATAAATCTATCCCCCGGAGGCAAGCCCTGTTAAGATGGCGACTTATTTCCTTTCTTTCATTGTTGTTGTTACTGTTTTTTGAACTATGCATTTTAAAAACATCATTGAGAGCCTAGGGTTTAGGACATTTTGGTATTTTGCCCACCTCTGTTTCTGATTGCAGCACAGGAGAACCTCGATGATCTCTAGGGGTGGATCTCGGGAACTTCATGAATCCCCATATTTGCTAACGCTGGTGTACAATATCCTTGCCCCAATAAGAGTTCTCTTCCCATTTCCCCTACAGCTGACTCTCTGTTCAGGGTTACTTCCACGACCTTGCAGAACTAGTACATCTATGACACCAACTGCATTGCACTGTGGCCTGTGACTGGCCTCCATCCCTAACTCTGGAACTGGATCCCATAACCCAATTCTCCACTACTTGAAACTCTTTCTGCTCATGTGAGTAGAACAAGGGACTCCGTGTCTTGGACTTTCAGGATCACTTGTGAATAGTTTAAACCTCAAATATTCAGCTGTGGCTTCCAAGGGTGTCCTCATCCCTGCACCACTGAGGAAGAAGGGCCGTTCAGGATTCTCTTTCTCATCCATCTTTCCTGACCTCCTCCCAGCTGGAGTTTGGAGACTTGGAGACTTGGAGACTTGGAGCATTGGAGAATCACCTCACTTAGCCTCATCACCATCCAGGGAGGGGTGACCTACACCAAAAATCTTTTATTTTCCAGCTGGTGAAAGGGATTGAGGTGGGGATAAAACAACATGACCGCAAGCTGCCCCCCAGAATCTCTCATCTGGGCCCAGGAGAGGTTTCCTATCAAATGGCCACTGGAAAAATGCAAATGTCAACCTCTCCCCTCCGCACTTGAGCTTATCCTGCATGGAATCAGAATTCTCTCCTCCACATAACTCAAGCCCGTGACTTCATGCCAGGGCCTCCTTTTGTGAACAAACTGAAACCATTATCCGACCCCGCAATCCCTGTTTTTCTACACTTGTGATTTCAAGGGAGCTGATAATGCCATCCCCCATGGAGCCAGCCTCATTGTCCCAGGCCTTTTGGAACCCATATTGAGTAACTTTGAGGTGGCCCGTTAGAGGCGGCTTACACATCACAAGTGAGAGAATGACAAGAAAGTGGCTTTAGGAGAAAAGAATAAAACCAAGCCGGTGAGTTGTGAAGCTGATTTGGGCACAGGTTTCAGCTGTCCCAGTACCACAAAAGGGCTGCAGCCCTCCACCGCTCTTCCTTTGATGGCGGCCCACTGCTTTCATCAAAGGGAGGGAGATGGCGCCACACTTCAGAAGAGATTCTAGGGAGGCCCGGATTTTGTAAAATCTTTCTGCAGACAAGTGTCAGTCACTTTTTTGCTCATGTGTGTTTAGCGGCTCCTTATGATATCCAGGATAAAATCAAATCCCCAGGTATCAATACTTGGATTGGTCCCTCGATGATCTCCTTTAATTTGTGCTTCCAGGTTTTATACCTTTTTCTCCACCCTATTTCATAGATTCTCGGTGGTCTCTCCATCGTGTTCCATTGATTAACAAGTCCCAATTTTGGCTCAATCATTTTTACTCTGCTGGTAATGGCTCCCTACCTCTGTCTCATTTTCTTTTTCTGTCATTTCTCACTACTTACCTAACAATTAACTTTTTTTTTTTTAGGATTTTTATTTATTTATTTGACAGAGAGAGATCACAAGTAGACAAAGAGGCAGGCAGAGAGAGAGGAGGAAGCAGGCTCCCTGCTGAGCAGAGAGCCCGATGCGGGGCTCGATCCCAGGACCCTGGGATCATGACCTGAGCCAAAGGCAGAGGCTTTAACCCACTGAACCACCCAGGCGTCCCACAATTAACTATTTTTTAAAAAAGATTTATTATTTATTGATTTGAGAGAGAGAGGGAAAGAGAGAGTGAGTGGGCAGAGGGGCAGAGGAAGAGAATCTTCAAGCAGACTCCTTGCCCATCGTGGGGCTCGATCCCACAACCCATGAGATCATGACCTGAGCTGAGACCCAGAGTCGGACACTTAACCTACTGAGCCCTGCCCCCCCTCCACCCCTGCCCCTGACACAAAACTATTTACAAAGGAGGATTTCCTTAGACTAGAGGTCTAACCAGGGGACAATGTGACTTGTTTGGCCTGCAAAGTGTTTTATAAATTTGAGGCAACGCTTAAAAATTGGGAGATTTCACATAACCTTGGATGTTCATCTTTAATTTAATCTGAAGAATAACACACTCTGTCAATACCGTGCCACATTTCTCCATGGTGGTAGGGTTGGTCGCAGACCAGGTCCTGTGTGCGGCTGACAGGTCACAAGCTCTCTAGTTGTCATGGTCCCTACATTCACGGACAGTTTCTATGTGTGTTTCCACCTGCTTCTGCTTCTCCTAGTCATATACCAACTGGACTTTGTGGGCCTTTGTGTTTGCAACTCCTACCTTAAGTAAAGCAACAATAATTTTAAATTAATGAGTATCGAAAGCACACACAGGGAGTCTTCTAAAGCGTGGTTTAGACAAATTAAAGTGTTGCCTAGAACAGGACATTGTAGAGTGGGAGGGGACATCTGGGTTGTGACCTTCTGGGGAAAGCCAAAATCTCCCCATCCTCGTTGGTCTCATCAGCACTTATGTGGGCAGGCAGGGAGGGACAGGGCAGGGTCCGCAGAAGGCAGGGAAGACTCAAGGGTGGTACCCAGCTTTTCACTCTGAAATTAGGAAGATGGAGTTTCCATTGACCGATGGGGAGGAAGACCGTGAGAAAAATAGACTGCAAGGAAAATTCAGAGCTTGATTTTGAGCCTGTTAGATTTGAGGTCCCCATGAGACATCTTTCATGGGTTGAATTGTGTCCCCCCAAAAGATCTATTGATGTGCTAACCCCCAGTACTTCAGAATGTAACCTTATTTGGAAATAAGATGTAATTAGTTAAGATAAGGTCATACAGGGGTGGTGTGAAACCTTAAGCCAGTATGACTGGGATCCTTACACTAGAAAAAGACAGAACACACAGGGAGACGATGGCCATGTGAAGACAGAGGCAGAGATGGGAGTGCTGCCTCGATAAACCAAGGAGCTGGAAGGATCACCAGCAGAGACTCAAAGAGGCAAGAAAGGATGCTTCCTTATAGGTTTCAGAGGGGACATGACCTTATTGACCCCTTGATTTTGGATTTCGAGCCTTCAGAATTGTAAGCAAATAAAATTCTGTTGCGTTTAGCACCCAACTGGTGATACTTTGTTATGGCAGCTCTAGGAAGCAAATAACACCACCAATTGCAACTGTTGACCACGTGGTAGGATATGCCAATCTGGAACTCAGTTACATTATTTTAATCTTCACTATAGCCCTGAATCTTTTATGACCATTTGTGTCAGTCAGGAGCTCTGAAGGAACATGAATAGTTTAGAGAGAGATTATTCCCTTTAGGAGTATTTTCTCAGGTGTGGTTGGGATGTAGGAGAACGTCAGGGAATACAGAAGGACCCTGAGATTAGTAACTGTGGGGACTGAATAAAGAGAAAGTGCGAGGAAGGGAACTTGGAGACAAAGAGGACTGAGGACGGGTTAACCTGATAGAGGAGAGAAACACCCAGCTAAGAGGGGCGCTGGGGTGGGATGGAAGGGACAGGCCAAAGGGAGGATTACATATACCAACCGTATTCTCCTCTCACCAGTCCCCTGCTTGTCTCTCCATCGGAAAATCCCAGGGGAAACCAGAGGTTGAAGGAGCTCATTGAAATAGTTCACAGAGGTCACACACTTGGGGCAGAGAACAGGGTGGAAATGAGACTGGGAGGACAAAGAGATTACCAGCTCATCCATTTAACACATATAGAAACTGAGCTCATGAGAGGTGAAGTGATTTGCCCAATGTCACATGGCTAAAGGGTCAGCCTGAGTGGCTTCCAAGATTGGACTCAACCACTTCATAGTGGGGCATTCCCTGAAGGCTCACAGGTCTCTGGGACACAGGGAATGTCTTTCTAACCATGGAAGCCAGACACTGAGAGAAACTGCGGGAGGAGCGAGATCTTTGTCTGAGTCCATCTTAAAACTGATGTACTGATAAAGATGACAAAGGTTCTAGCCAGACTCACTCTGTGGGACCACTACTGCAGGTAAACCAAAACAGTCAAGATCTGCCCAGCCTGGGGTGAGAACTCATGGAGGGTCTGCGGTCCCACACTCTGTTGTAACATAGGAAAAGTTACTTCACTAAGAGAGGCATTGGAAATTAGTGGAAAGTGACTGTTATACCATTTCCTGGAGAGCAAGAAATCAAGATGATGATTGAGGGCCTCTAGAAGGGAAGAAACTGGGCAAGGGGCTCCCTTGTCTTTCCATTGCTCTTGGCAAGTGCAGGCATGGCATACAGGCTTCATCTCTCGTGTCAGCTCTGACTGATTGCGAGTGGCTGTCTCGAAAGCTGTGTTGAGAAAGATTTTCAGATCCGTGCGTCACCATTTGGATAAAACGCTGTGCTTGATTAGTGATGCCTGCTATGAGCATTGAATTGGGAATAAGAAAATGCACGAGAGACATTTGCATCTTCAGTTGGATGTATGTGGTTGTCAACAAAGCATTTCATGATCTCTATGGAAACCATGACATTTTGCTCTATATTTTTTGGAATTCTTTCTTTTTTGTTTTTCCTTAGGTTTTTGTTGTTTTCTTTTTAAGTGAAAATGCTACTTGTTTTAGCCATGCTGAAAGGACAAAAGAGGGTCCTTTTTTTGGCCCTGGGGGCCTTGTGTTAGAAGGGGAAAATGGATTCTGGAGCTGGAGTGGGGCCGACACAGGAACTGGAAACCCAGGTGAGGATCAGGATTCCTTGTGTTATGAAGCCCTCCTTTCTCACTTTTGCTCAAGCCAGGAGGCATCTGGTTTTCGCTTCAGGGAGGGCGTTTTCTTCTTTTATGTCCCATCCAACGCAGGGGATCTCCTGCCTGCACTTCCCTCTGCCTCCTCTCCCCATCCCACCTTCATGGGATTTCAAACCCAAAGGCTCCAGGGCTTCAAGTCTCGGAGTCAGCCCTGGCTGAGAGGCCTGGAGGATGCATCCCGTTTGTTCCTTTGTTCGTAGGATGGAGGTATCTTAGGCTGTGACTTGGCTGAATGTAACCAGCTAAGGGGTGTGACAACCTTCAAAAGGCCTCGGGACACATCTTCTCAGTCATTCTCCTGGGCCACCTCACCAATGGTTTTGTCCACAGGAAATCTTCAGAGAGCACCAGGGGAGGAGGCGTGGAGAGCAGAAGTAAGGGGCTGAGGGGCAGGGCGTGCTGACTCTCACTTAACAGCATCTTTGGAGGAGGAAGTTTTATGTACCAACACCATGTCGGGGAACTTTCTCTCCCAACACAGGTAGGTTCAGAAGGAATGGGGTAGGGGATATGGGAGAGCCTGCTTACCTTGGAAGAGCCCCTCTAGCCTCTACCCAACATGTTCACAGTATGACTGGCGGGGCCCCACTAGCCTTGCTTCTTAATTTCTCTCTCTCTCTTTGTTTATGTTGGGAGCCTGAAATTTTTACCTGAGAGCCGTTGCTTAGCCATAATTCAAGCTATTTATTTTAAAGGGTTACTTACCCTTCGAAAGATCTCAGAGTCCATGGAGCAGGTGTTCTACTCACATGCTGTGGGGACAACACTGATGCAGGACGGCCTCCAGCTGATTCAAGTCCTTCCTTTGGGTGTCACTTACCTCATCTGTGCAATGGGAGAACAGGATTCAGTGATCCTGACCTCGTTTTCCTTTCTCTCTGTGTAGAATTAATTCTGAAGCCCTCCCACTCAGGGCAACTAGGGGAAATCCATGTACCTTCCACAGCTGAAGGTCAATGAGAGAATCATGTGCAGTCTCTTGAAAGGGAGAAATGTCACCGAAAGTCACCATGCGGCCCAAGTGGGTGGTGAATGTGAATGTTTGGGGACAGGGGGCGGATGTCTGAGATTTGAGCTGGGGGTCGGGGGAGGCGATTCCAAGCAAGGCTGTGGTTGGTGATGTACAGACCCTAAGCCCGAAATACTCATGTCTCCCACCCTCTCCTCCTTGTCATTCAAAATATAAATACCACATGGCAATAAATAAATAAATAAGTAAATAAACCAAGAATATGACGACGTAGTTTGAATTTTTAGTGCTCTTTTGGAAATACAAAATAACAAATTCTTTAAAAACACTCTCTCTCTCTCTCTGCGGGTGGTGGAGGGTGTGGGGGAGGCTTGTGCTTTGCTGAGGTCCTTGTCACAGCCCTGGCCTTGTCAACAGTCAGTGAGGAGCCACCTCCCTTGTCTGGTGTCCCTGTTTCACCTGGTACAAGTCATGTTCCCTGGAGCAAGACTCAGGAGTCTCAGACTCCTGAAAAACAGGAGTTTGGCAGGAATCTCTGTAAAGATACTTCACAGAGTTGATGTTTGATTACTTTACAAATAGGGCAGGTGCTTTTGTTTGTTTTTAAACGTTTGTCTGTCCATAAATCAGTGCTATAACAAACAGCAAGCAGAAACTATCAAACGACAAATAGAAAACACACCAAACAACTGTAGCATTTTACATGGTAAACAGGTTCTCTGCAAGCCTCAACTACCCATTCTGTTCGGGTTTGGTAGACTGAGGACAGCAAGTGCGTTGTTGTTTTTCATTGTCTTTTTGTTGTTTTTTTGTTTTGTTTTGTTTGTGTTTTTTTCTCCTGCAAATGGGAAGGAGGGGTTATGTGAGAACATATGGAACATTCCATCCTGGTATCATCTGGCTCCTGTCCTGATGTCATTAGAGGGATCTTGTAACAGTTAAAGCATTGTTCCAAGAGACATTTTGTTGCTTTCTTCTGCCTTCCGAAAAGTCCTCTTTTACTCTCCAAAGGTGGTAGTAGAGAGGAAGGGTCCTGAGGGACATGTTGACAGGTGCGGCTTGTTCCCTTGTCTCCCTTCAGCCAACCCCTCTCCCCTCTTTCTTGAGGCCAAAATGGAGAAGGGTCTGCATTAGCTTCGGGCAGAAAAGCTCTTTTCAGAGGTGGGTGGGAGGTCAGGCGAGGTTCTTGGTAGAACTGGCCGTTTTCCAACTTCTGAAACAGACTCCTCTGTTGGAAGAAAACATGAGAAACTGGAAGCAAGAAAAATGGGATGTTTATCAGATTTGTAAAAAGCAATAGGGAGGTGGGCGTGGTGGAGAAGCTGAGGCCACCATCCAGAGTCTCCTTTGGAGTTAGAACCTCCTGTAATACCGGCTGCTTCTGCATTTCCGGGGAGGTTTGGAGTGATTGCCAGAAGCGGGGTGTTGGTGAGTTGATTCAGCAACAGGTGTGTGGTCCTGTGGGAGCCTCCACTGGATGCTGAGAGTGACGTCTTATCATTTCTTATGGATGATACTGTCCTGAGGCACCTGGACAAAACCCTGCCTGCCTAGGGTTTCCCTGGGATTGTGAATTTCTTTATTTCTCTTATGAGTTAGAAATAAAACCAAATTAAAGCTTCTTTTTTGAAATGCAGACTATCGCTGGGTAGTTCCAGAGACCTTCGAGAAGGCATAGGTCATGCTTGGTGCCTGCTGGTCCCCTAGCCTCACGTCCCTGGCCAGGGGCTCCTTGCCCCACTGGGACCCTCTGCAAGGACTTCATCCTGGGGATCATACTGGTTAAGAGATTGCCTGGGTCTACATTCTGGCTGTATCTCTTACTAGCTCTGTGACTTTGAGTAAATTATTTATCTCTCTCTGCCTCTATTTCCTATCTGTAAAATGGGGATGATAGCAATACTCACCACATTGCATTATTGTGAAACTTAATGAAACAATCATTAGAAAGCATTTAACACAGTAAAAATTACCTATTTTTGCTATTATTTTAATATTTTAATAACAGTATTTTAACAATACTGTTCAGTAAATCATATATGGCTAGGTACATATATTTAAACATTTATATAACTGTGCAGCTGAAAAATAGATATATTTCATCTGACTTACACAGATGGTCCCCAACTACGCTGGTTTGACTTACGATTTTTTGACTAAGATGCATGGAGTAGAGACTGTACCTTGAATTTTGAATTTTGATCTTTTCCCGGGTTAGTGATAGGCAGGATGCTACTCTCTTGTGACCCTGGGCAGTGACAGCAGCCACAGATCCCAATCAGCCACGTAACCATGACCGTAAGCAACCCACAGGCTTCCAGCCTTTGTGTTCTTTACTTCTAGTGCCATCTGCAGTCAATTACATGAGACATTTAACACTTCTTTATAAAACAGAGTTTGAGGTCAATGATTTTGCCCAATTTGGAGGCTAACGTAAGTGTTCTGAGCACAGTCAGGATAGGCTAGGCTAAGTTATGAGCCTTGGGAGGTTAGACGTATTAAATGCATTTCAACTTACGACATTTTCAACTTGCAATGGGTTTCTCAAGATGTGACCCCAATGTAATGGAGGAAGATCTCTATGTGTATTAAATATATATAACATATATATATATATATATATATATATATATATATAT